>NC_055682.1:20492655-20794321 GCF_017639745.1 Melanotaenia boesemani
TGTGTAAAATCCAAGGTATAATCACTCTAAGCTCTGGATTTACCAGGGTTTAGTTAACTAGCTGAATCCTGTAATTTTACATTGAGTATAAAGATATGAAGGGATTTTTATTGGTTCACACAGCTCTAATAATGTAGACAAACAAATACAGCAGGATTGTATTAAATGTCATGATACGACTGTTTTCAGAAGTCTGTGAAGTGCTTAGCATATAATTCTATCAAAGCAGTTATTCACATTTGTGATGCATTTATGTTATCTGTAATGAAAGCTTGCAGTTTGTCTCTTTTGTCCTATATAAATGATGCAGTGTTCCACTCACAGCCATTAATCTTTTAAACATCACAAAGACAAAAAATAGCATTAAAAAATATCCAGTGAAACATTAACAATCAAAAATCAAAAAGCCAATCAGCATCTAAGTTGAAAAAACACAGTGAACTTATGAGCCTAGGGCTTAATAATCCACCGCAGTTATTAAAAGTCTCTCTGCTGTGAACCAGAGGAGAAGACTCTCAGCTCCTGATAAGACAACCTTGTGATTAGACCAAATAAAAGTCCAACGAGTAGTTCAATCTGAGCAAGTCTGCCTGAAGGACCATTCATCTGATGCTTGCAGTGGTGATTAATTAAGACTACAGAGATTGTTCCCTCAGCTGCAAATAACTTAAGCAGCAGTTGTAGCAGGTTGGTGTTCTTTGAACATCTTGTGTTTAGCATCTTGGTTTGTTTAGAGCAGGGCTGCTCAATTCGGTCCTACAAGGGCCTCAATCCAGCAGGTTTTCCATGTATCCCTGCACCAACACACCTGAGTCAAATTAATGAGTCATTGTGTAGAACCTGATTGGCTGTTAGAGCCACCTAATTTGACTCAGGTGTGTTGGTGCAGGGATACATGGAAAACCTGCTGGATTGCGGCCCTCGTAGGACCGACTTGAGTAGCCCTGGTTTAGAGTGTATAAAACGTATGCTGACAGACATGCTAGCACCACCTGACTTGTTTTTTATCAGTCAGAACCCGAGACCTCAAACTTGTGTTTAAGAAGTGGTTTCCTCCTACACTTTCAGTCGCCTGACCAGGGTACTAACTTAAGTTAAGCATAGAAAGATACCTGAGGGGAAGATTAGCACACAAGTATAAGTGTGCATGTGTGCGAGTATTCCATAAGCTTCCAGCAGCACTCTTACCATGTGTGGTAAAGCACCAAGTGTGTTTTCATTGCATACAGAGCAAAGAAACTGTGTTATAGCTGTCTGCTTAAGCAGTGGCAGAGGGGAGAGATTGGTGAAAAGATAGAGGAGGAATACACTTATTGCAATTACCCTAACTGCAAATATCAACATTTTAACATACACAATGTAACAAAGCTGTGACTGTAAGAGGACAATAAAACCTTAGCTTTATTGTTAAATGTCTATATATTAAATTTGATCCCACAAGATAGTTCCCATATTGACTAAACCACAGATTTGATCAAATTATATTTATTCCTCCCTGCCAGCCTGAGGAGAAGAAAATGATTTGAATTTCAAAGTCATTATCATTTTTTACACCTGTGAGATAAATTTATGCAGCATTTACTCTCACTGGCACAGATGTAGACTCTTGATAAAAAATGCTATAGGCAGTAAAAGTGTTTTTTTGTTTTTTTTACCTGCCTGTGCAAACTCCAACTTACAGTGGGAGGAAAGATGGAAGCATTGCACTTTTATTACTAATCTAGCAGGAATCAGTCGCAGCGATGACAGTGTAAGATCTCAGTCATAACTTTTACTGTATTCCAAATACTGCAAACTGTAATAAATAAATAAAAATTTAGTGCAGTAGGAGAACAACCATATCTACCTCAGCGGGAGTCCCTGTTGAAAGCCTTGTTGTCTTTATACAAGTGTTTTTGTTCACAATTTACAATGTAAGAAAAGTAGCAGACTAATCCACATGGATCACATTCACAACACACCAATGGCTACAAAGGTTAAGTCAGAATCAGCAAACCTGACTTCTTGTTCACAAATTTCAAACAGAATTAGGTTGGAAACTTCTGATGCCCTCTGGTAAACATTAGGTGTCTTTTTCTGATCAGAGGGTTGAATGGGAGAAACCCTGGGGATGGACGCTACTTCCTAAGGACCCATGTTTATGTTTTTAACATTTCTTTCTCTGTGCTTTTTAGTCAAGTTATTGACCACAGCTGCTAAGAAGCTAAGAGGACTGGCAGTTATAAGTGAAAGGCTAAAAATCAACTATTTTCTTTCACAAGACACCAGACCGCAGTTCAGGGTGGCGAGAAAAAAACAACACTGGATGTCCTTCTGCTGGAATATAAACAAGCTGCTAAACCCTGTCACAGCCTCTGAACCATTGGACATAACCCTGGACATGGAGGGACCTGACAACCCACCATTTCGGTTAGTCCTGGCACACCTGTAAGTGTCCAATTTTTGAGGTCACAACTCAAACAGACGACATCGCATCAGATGCAGCACAGAGTGGCCGACAGATGTTTATTACCTGATAACTATGGATCATATTTATGCAGGTGGAACAGAGGAAGACAGATGTACAGATATGTACATCTGTTGACACAGTTGAATGTCATCAGCTTGTCTGTGTGATTTACTATGTTTATTATTATCACGTAACACACTACTCTAATCTGTATAAGAAAAACTGAGTTGTTGGCAAGTGAATTTAGAATAGGTTAAACATTAACATAGAATATCTGACTCCAGTGAAACTTTACCTATTCATTGCTGTTTGTTGAATCAGAAATGAGGAGGGTGACGTTGAGGATCGAGTTAACAATTTATTAACGGATCAAAAGCAGTTTAATTACAAAGTCTCTGGGTTCAGAGGACATAACCAAACAGAATGTAGGTCAGGTCAAGAAGTCTGAACACCCGTCCATCTATTTTCTAAGGCTTTTATAGAATGTAGGTGGATCTTTGGGAAGGTACTCCTTGTTATCACACATGGCTGCAAGCAACTGTGAGTCAGTTGGTCAGTTGAGGCATCTTCCATTTTGGAGGTCCAGTACATCTGTGAGTTGCAGATACAGCATATAGAAAGAAGTAGAGCAGGAAATACAAAACAATGGACACAGTGTTCTTCCACACTTGTTCTGAGAATCTGCTGTCATATGCATTTCATGTTGACAATGAGCACATTTTACTACATAAAGATATATTATAAAGAATGATAAACACTAAATAACTCTTCACAAGCAACTGCTGCACAAACAGCAGATATTTCAGTCCACTGACTCCTCATCTTTTTGTGTATTTTCAGAGATTTTTTTTTTTATCATTATTCTCTTGGTGTGTGTTTTACATTGAAAAGACTGAACAGAAAATACTGAAACAATGTGCTGCCACACGGGGCCGTAGCAACGCTTTCACGTAATTACCCAGAATGCATTGCCATGTCAGCAACAATAGCAGCATACCAGAAAAATACATTTTTCAAAATGTATAATAATTAAAGGTTTGATTATTTTTAGGATCATGATTTTACAGCTGAATCAGATGTTTATCAAAGAAGATCAACTCTTCCTCCAAATCTCTTTAAATCCACGTGTGTTTGTCTGAACCTCAGGCCTAAAATAAGGGGAAGAGCACTAATATGATCTGCATTAAAATGACAAAACAATATTATGACAGTCTTTCATTATCTGGTAATTGTGTGATGCTAGAGTACATGGTTTTCTGGCAAGCTCTAAAAAAAGTGTTTGAATGGCTCTGTTTTTAGATGTTAAGTAGGTGAAATATCCCAAAAATACTGAAGAAAAAAAAAAGTCTTTCAGAAATACCAAAGGTAAGAAAGTCAGCAGAATGCAGTTCTATTTTTATACAATATAGTTTCTCTTTGCAGTCTGAGATTTCCCAAAGCACATCAAATTTAAAGTTTAAAATGGGTCAGAAGGATTACTCTTTACAAGTGATTTTCAACAGTTAAAACTTGACCGAAAATAGGTAAAAGTAAAAGTCTCTAACATTTGAGATTGACCTATATTAAGACAGGTTTACGTTCATTAACTGTTAGTGGTGCCAATAATTTATTTGAATAGGGAAAAATGTTTTTGCCATGCTTATGTTGGTACGAGCTGCTGCAACATGACTATTAAGTTACTACAGGTCAGTTTTGTTGAATTGTCTGAAAAGAGTTTCTATAAATAATTTTTCTGACAACTCTCAAGTTAATTTTTTGCCTTAATAATTTAGCATTTGCATTGAACTCTGATTTAGAAACAAAAACATCAGAGTCCTCACAGTTACATGGAAAGATAAGGTTGCATGTGGGCATCTGCTTTAGAAGTCAAGTTCTTTTTTCTTTTACTCCAGTCAGAACTCAAAAAGCAAATGTTGCTTTAATCAGGTCAAAATACTTCTTCTTTTCCAATACAAGCTACTATTTCAAGACAACTCTGCAGTTCTGCCTGTCTGTTAGTCTGTTAGTACCCACAGATTAAAACACAGTTTTTCTCCAGTAATTGTTTTGTTACATCCAAAATAATGAGCATCAAGTAAGAAACCAAAACATCAAATGCTTTGTTGCAGTTTAAATAATCGTTGTACATCCGTTCTGACACTGACACAGAAGGAGGAGATAACCTTGATTTGGAGGCAGGCTCACCATCCATGTAAATATTTAAGTACACACCAGTGTTGTTCCATATTCATATCAAAGAAGCTGTCAGCTGAAAGAGATAAACTATTTTAAAAGCTTAGAGAATGAGTAATTTAGATCATTTTTACAGCTTCAGATGCAAGTTATTCAAGGTGCTTCGATTAAGTGGGTAATGATTAGAAAACACTATAAAACTGATCACAGTGAAAACTTGGACATAATGATATCAATTTGTAGGCGTCTAAAAATTTGCATAAAAACTGTGTATAGTTTCATGATTGAAACCGTATTAACAATCAAAGCTATAGTTGTGCATACTAATTATTTCACCAGATCATAAACCACACATTTTTTTTGCAAATTTTATTGCTAAATTGTACAAACTTGTTAAAAACTGATAATCATTCCCGTTTATAGCACAGATACACACTACTACTACAGATACAAACACTACTTATTCATCATTTGAATACAAAATTATAATTTGAACCATGATTAAGTAGACAGATTAAGTCTAAAGAAGTACAGTTTTACAGAATATGAAACTAAATTATCATCAGAGGCAGATAATTCATGATATGCATGTTTGGACTGATCTTTTTTTATTGATGTTATAATTTTCTGACTTGTACATATATTTTTATGTTTAATACATTCCTTTTTAACATTTAGTGTTACGTAAACTTTGTAAAATTTCTATGTCTCTGTCAAATGTCTGAATGTGAAATAAATCTTTGGTTTCAATTCCACATTTTTCTGATTAAATAAAGGTTATTATATCAGTGGTAAAAATTGTACCAGTACTGTGTAAGAAAGGTGTTAATATGAGCATGTTCTTTAGTGATGTTAAAATTTTTCAGAATTTTTTTTCTAAACAAGTTTGTTTCACACAAATGTAAAGTGAGTGCAGCTCTTTCTTGGGGCATTTAATGACATTCTTGTCAACAGTAAACATGTCATGCTGTATGGTGCTGTATGTGGGTGCACACTCGTACAGAATTTACAATGATTTCTGCTCCAGACACAGGAATAAATACTGCATAAATAACTGATGCAAATGCATTAGGACAATTACAGACATGCCATAGATATGTAGAACTATGCAGCAACACCTCCACAACAGATGGCCTGACAGAAAGTAAGAAAAAAAGGGTGCACAAAAACAACAGGACGTTTCAGAAGATGGCTGTAAAGGAGTGAAAAAGAGTGAGACCAGCCAGTTCAATCTGAAGGATGTTATAGATGACTGAAAGCCAGGGGAGAACACCTGTATGTAGATTTTTGTTTGGGCCATGTCTGTACGCTGACTTACTGTGTCATCTCCTGTTGTTGGGTATGATTTTAATCTGCTCTGGTGCTCCTGCACCTGACTTTGTCACACAGCTTCTGCTGTCGTGTCTTCATTTCACTTAGCCATATGACATGTTGTTGCTGGATATTTTCACACTGCTGTTTTTTCACTCCCAGCTAAAAATAAGCAGCTTATTGTGATGCTAATTGTGAGACTGGAGTGTTTGTAACTGGACCTCTGCTGGGCTTCTTTTTGTTTTTCTAGATTTTGATTATCTTGATGGTCATTAATGAAATGGATAAACACAAACGTTCTGTTAATACTTTTGGTTGTGATTAAATATGATTCAAGAACAAGCACCTATACAGTCAACTCAAGTTTTTTCATACCATAGTCATACCTCCACTAATACTAATATAGTAAACAAAAAAGAAGAAGAAAAAAACAAACAAAAAAAAAAACAACACAATTTTGGTGTTAATTTTAATAGATATGCTGAATTCTTCACTAGCACATATGGATGGGAACAGAGCACAATAGTTTGGCCATCTTTTCCCTAAGGTCTCTGTGTTGTACAGGTAATATTAAATGAGTTTTCACATCAGCACATCACTTTTCTATTAATTCTATCAGTAGTGCTAAAAACATGTTACTGATTTGTCATTACTTCAGTTTGGAAAAGTGTACATTTACAGTAGTTCATTCCGTGTAATTAAATAACACAACCAGTCTGCAAACATTAAGCTTAAATGAATTGTGAAGTAAATCTTTGCATCTCTTACTATGTCTACTGTCAATCCTGAATGGAGAGAAAAAAAAAACATCCCTATCAAAATAAACCCCTGAAAAGAGAAGTGTATGAAGATTTTGAATTTATACCTTAAAAATATCCAGATTGAAGTCTGGACCAAATAAACCAATAACATGTTAAGAAATAATGAAACAGTTCATCAAGAGATTTAGAGCAGTTTGCAATATTCACATGATGGA
This sequence comes from Melanotaenia boesemani, assembly GCF_017639745.1. Lineage (NCBI taxonomy): Eukaryota > Metazoa > Chordata > Actinopteri > Atheriniformes > Melanotaeniidae > Melanotaenia > Melanotaenia boesemani. The sequence goes on from NC_055682.1 coordinate 20,499,564, forward strand.
CTGCAAAGCTCTGTGAAATCATTATAACAGCAAAACTCCTATGCTTCTTTCACCCTTAACAACCATGAGGTAAAAAGCGAAAATACATTGTTCTAATTACACATAATTGGAGAGCAATCAGCGCTTACTTATAAATGACTGACCAATTCAAATATGTGACACCTCATTTTCTTAAGCCAGGCTAAACTCAGTTCAAAGTGTCAACTCAGTGATTCTGTTCAAGTGAAGAAAGAGCTGATGTGGAAACTGATTCTTAAATCACTAATGGCTGTTTACCTTCTTGTTCTGTTTCCAGCAGCAACTCACTGTTACCGCTTCAATAGCTAAGTGCTAACATAAAAAAAGCCTCACAGAGAAAAAAAACAATTTGATTTTTGCAACAGCTTGACTTCCTTAACCTCATTCAAACGCTTTTGTCTGAAAGTGTAGCGTCCAAGAATATCTTTTTTTTTTTAGTCTCACCTGACATGTAAGCTGATGAAGAAAAATTCAATCGTGTTTCAGTTTCTAAATATAGATTGCTCTTATCTCACAGCAACTTAGAGGTCAATCACACTTTCATCTCTGTGTAAATTAACTTTCTCTGTTCCTGCCATTGCCAGCTAAAGGCATTACAAAATATGTCTGATAGTCGCTTAACAGGAGCTAAATGACACAATCACATTACTCCAATTTTATTATCTCTGCGCTGTCTCTGAGGTTTAGGATGAGTTTAAAGGTTTAATTGTTTTTGGCAATACCTGGTTCAAAACCATTTTACAAGTCCCCAAATGGGTCTTAGATCATCACAAAAAACCATTCTGGCTCATCCCTAGTCTAGACTAAAGATGGACTGAGCATTAAGTCCAGATTCTGAATACACCAAAATTTATAAGTCTGATTTTAAGAAGTCTATCTTGCTATTATGGTCATCATAGTCATTTTGACTGGGTATAGGAATATTCAATAAAAAATATTGACTGAAACAGAAAATAAATTAGCAGAAACACAAGAAATATCATATTTGTTTGTCACTGAATAAGCAGGAAAAGGGACATTTAAAACAATGATCCAGTTTCATTGAGTGTCCCAGAAAGACAGAGCTCAACAGTATAAAAAGAAATACAACTGAATGTAGTTACGTAATCATTTAATACTAACAAACTCACATGGAATAATCACATGACTCTTGATCATGATTTTAGCTGCACTTTTCTCAAAGACAATGGTGAAGCACAAAACGGAGCTAAAACAAAGGAATATTTACCTACAGACATTGTGTGACTGAAAAATGGACTTCATCAATGTTGATCTGAATTTTTTTATTTTATCACTTGGTTTTGCACCTAAGTCATCAAAGATTTAAAATCCGTTATTTAAAAGAGCACGTTAAAAATACTGTGCTGACAGAGAGATGGAGAGAAATAAAAGAAGGAGCTTTGTAGAAGTATGTGTAATACTGATTCGCCACCTACGTGTTCATGTCGTACTTGTGTCTACACAGCATGGCTTTTACACAGTATGGTGGGCTTTGCTTGCTCTTCAGCATTGTTACACTCCTTTATCTTAAGAAAAAAACAAAAAAACAAAAAAACTAATAATCAGTAGGTCTGTTTACTTGGTGAAAGGCTGAGTCCGCAACTGTATAGCTGCCTTTTCAATCTCTGCAGTGGGAAGTGGGGGAAATACTCTCATTAGGACGCATCAGTAGCTGGCCCGTCACACTGACATTTTCCCCATGAAAAGAGGAAAAGGGTGTATTGGCTTTGTCTTTCCTCTTGTTTATTCCTAAGAGTGTCAAAATTTAGGAGGAGGGTCATGTTTACTTGGATCAGCTTTTGTCATTTCTACCCCTTTTGTTCATTCCTCCTCATTAAAGCGGTGAAATCACTCGTGCCCTTCAGATGTGTACAAAGGCTTTCTTTGTGTTTTTCCATCCTTTAGGAGAAGAATTCCCCTCCAGAAAATCAATGTCATTAACGGGTAAATATTTTGAGCAACTTAGCAGCAATCTTTCTCTTCTTTTGAAGAACAGCCGATATCATGAGACAGTTCCGATCTTATTTGATATAAAGCTCTGAATATTTTCAGGTCATATTTCTCATTCTCACTGATGGACTTAAATAGGTGCGTTATTTCATTCCATTAAATCTGGTCATCTGAGATACAATTTCTATAATAGTCTATCTATCAGATCTAAGTTCCTCAGCAGAGCTTGTGGGAATAAAAAATAAAAAGAATCATTCTCAATGTATTTTTTCCCTTTTAATCGTTAAAGTCTGATCTGTTATCTTTATTTAACACTGTTTATGCTGCATAGGAGAGTTTTCGAAGTTTTGGATGTAGTCCCTTCTCAGTGTAGCATTCATCAATGTAGATATAAATAAATAAAAATAGTTCAGAAAGATGAAATAAGAAATATACACTTAGCCCAGGGCATGGAAAAATCAAGGGCAAAGGAATTCTTTGAAAGGGTATCTATCATTCTAAGTCAATACAAATCATTAACTTGCAATCAAGTTTTAAAGTAGCCCCTGGAAATTTTGTTCCAAGACCAACTTTTACTATAATTTTCCATCAAACCAAGTTGATGATGGTTGTTCCAACTGTCTGAAAGATAGAAACAGACTAATGTTCACTATTAATAAATAAATAAATATATTACGGCAGGGCACGCCCTAGACAGGTATCCAATCCATTGCACGGTCATTACAAGGCTAACACACCTAGGGAGAATTTAGAATCACAAATTAGCCTAACAAGCATGTGTTTGGACTGGATCCCACACATGAACAGAGAAATGCAGACCTCACACAGAAAGGCCCAGCTGAGGTTCGAACCAGGAGTCTTCTTAGTGTGGCAACAGTGTTAACCACCACACCACTAAGCAGCCCACCAAGGGTAACATGTTTATGTTAAACCTTGTGTTAAAACCTGGTCTAATTAAGCTGAAGATGCTCTGAGAAGGTGCTTTGAGGCCACAGACTAGAACCACATGAAGATGACATCAGTGCCATGACTGTGTGTATGTGAGACAAATAACATCAAATTCTGTGTGGACAGCATCGTCCCAACAAGAACAGTGTGGTGCTTTCCCAATAACAAGCCCTGGATTACCAGTGACCTGAAAGAGCTGCTAAACATTTAGGGATGGAGACAGGGAGGACTACAGGAAATAGCAAGTCAGCTCTAACAGAACAACATGAGGGATGTGTGGTCAGGTATGAAAAAGATCATTGGCTTCATGTTAAAGGGGGATCAGACTGTTGCAAGTCTTGACAGATCTAATGAGCTGAACATGTTTAGGCTGGGCTTTTATTATAGGAATAAATCCTGCTTATCCTGTCTTGACAGAAAAAAAAGCTGCTCGAAGCTACTTTCCTCCCTTTGATAGATTATGGAGAGCTGCTGTATATGTATGCCTCTGTTCAGTCCTTACACTCTCTGGACAGTCTGTACAACAGTGCCTTAAGGTTTGTGACGGGCAGAAAAGCTCTCACTCACCACTGCACCCTTTATACCAGTTTATACCAGAGTTCAGTGGCCTTCCCTCTTCATATACAGACTTTCAAGTTGGTATTATTTGATCTATAAATCCATATTTGGTCTGCTTCCCTCTTATCTTTGTGAATATATTTCATAAAGGTTGAATAACTATTATCTGCGCTCTAATGATTTTATTTTACTGACAGTCCCTGAAGCTCATACTGAACTTTACAAAAGGCTTTTTAAATTCTCTGCCCCTGTAGCCTGGAACTGCTTAGGCCTGGTACACACAAGATTTTTTTAATCTTATGAGATTTTTTTATTGGTTCGAGACCTCACATGTGAAGATAAAAAATCAGGCATTAAACAATTTTGATTATAATGTGTGTGGTGTGCTCCGATAATCGAACCACAGAACAACACACACATAATGATGCTGTCCCTCAAGTGATCTACAATCTAATCCTCCGAGCCAGACATCTTGCATGACCAAACGTGAGCTAACAAAAACGTAGAAGAAGAACCATAGCAACAACCGGCAGAAAACGAAGAAGAAGAACCATAGCAACAACCGGCAGAAAACGAAGAAGAAGAAACATAGCAACAACCGGAAAACAAAACACACAGCATGGAGGGGTATATATGGGATGAGGGAATGATGGTGGTCTTGGGACTGTTGTTAACAGAAAAAGCCTGAACTGAAAAAAATAACAGACTGGAGACGGTGTGAACACGGACTGTATATACTTCCTTGTTCCCCAGCCGGCTCGCTCTCTGATTGGCTACATTCTGGCCCACGTCACCATCCACACTGTTAAAATTCATGAGTCGTCAGCTTTCCTCACACACATGATGATATAGGGTCGTAAATATTGAACATGTTCAATATTTCTGATTCTTGGCTATGACCCGTTTCGGAGCAGACTATTGGGACAAATCTGCTCGTAACACATCTCAGACCACATGATAATTGTACAGGGAAATCTTATAAGACTCACGATAATCGGGCGTTTGACGTCCTTGGTCGGGAAGGGGCAAAATCAGGACAAAAACAGCCCGAAAATCCTTATGTGTGTACCAGGCCTTACAGACTGACTTAGAACTGCAGAAGCTGATTTTAGTGCTTTTAAAATAGACCTAAAGTGTCTGTAAAAGGTGTCTGTAAATGCTTTTCCAGCTATGAATTCTCTATTCCTTTGTTCTTTTGGGATTATAATATTTTATATATCTTATACTGTATGTTTTATATTGTATGTTTTTGTATGGTTGTTTTAATGATTACTGTCTGTAATGGAATTTGGACTGCTGCTGTCTTGGCCAGGGCTCCCTTGAAAAAGAGATCTCGTAATCTCAATGAGACTTACCTGATAAAATAAAAGGTCTTCAGCCCAACAGACCACACACTCTCCATGAACCTACAGCTTTCCTGTCACACCTCCACTCTGTGACCCTGCAGCTAAGACATGGACCTTAACTCAGCCTCATCTCCTTCCGCATCAAAACACATCAAGACCTCCTCTGCCTCCTCCTCTTGCTTGTCTGTCTCCTGCAGTCAGATGAAGAAACAGCTAGAGAGACTGAACTGGAACAAGGGTGCAGATCCAGACAGTGCCAGCCTCAGGGTTATGAAAAACTGCTCAGAACAACCATGTCAAAATCGTCAACACCTTTTCAACACCAACCTGAGTCAGAAAAAAGAGTTCCTGTGCTGTGGAAAACATCCAGTTGCCCTAACATCTCACATCGCTAAAGTCTATGAGAAACTATTATTGGCTAACCTCAATAAGCAAGCGAACACCTTTTAGGATGCATTACACATGCTTATTGTAACGGGCTTGGGGTTGAAGACGCCATCATCTACCTGCTTCAGTTAGCCCACTTTCATCTGGATCAATCAGACAGAACTTTGAGGATCATATTATTTGATTTCTCATGTGCTTTTAATATAATTCAGCCTGCTCTAGTATGTGAGAAGCTCCATAAATTCCAGGTGGATTCCTCCTCAAGCACCTGGATTAATGACTACCTAACAAACAGACCACAGTTTGTGAGACTGAAAGGTTGTGTCTGAGTTGATGGTCAGCAACACTGGAGCACCACAAAGTCAGCCAGAATGAGAGATTGTGGAAACAATCACCTCATCTACACAATTGACAGGACTGGAAATACAACACAAAGGCCATCTACAAGAAGCAGCAGAGCAGACCCTACGTAACGTCATCAATGTCTGCACCAAAATATATATCTTTATAAGTCTGTTGTGTAAATTGCAATCAGCTTTGCAGCCATCTGCTGGAGCAGCAACATCAGAGACTTAAAAAGAATGAACAAACTGGTGAAGAAGGCTGGTTCTGTGCTGGAGATAACTCTGAAGCTGCTGGAGCTGACTGTCCAGAGAGGAATGCTGCACAAGCTGCTGAACATAATGGAAAATTCTTCCCATCCCCTAGACAACACAGTGAAGAAACAAAAGTGTTCAGTGAAAGACTTCATCAAGTTCCTTGCAAAACAGGATGGTAATGGAAGTCATTCCATCAGCCTCTGGAACTAAGCATTATCTTCAAATTAATTATTATAGTTTTTGTTTAAAATGAGAGAGAAAAAAAAAAAAAAAAAAAAAACTACCACAACATTGCAATGCCCTTCATCTAAATAGATATGATGTGATTACTTTCTAGCTCAGTTTACTATGATTGAATCGCTAACATCATCTAACCAACATTTGACATGTTAGAGTGACCGGCTCCAATTAGGTTCTTTGGCTCAAATTTGACAATAGATAACAAGTTAGAGCTTAGAAAATAATGAAAATAATAATAATAATAATAAAAAAAAACTTAACCTTATTCACCTAAATCCAGTACATATGTCCACTGAAAACCAATTTAAACACCAGCCTTAGACCCCATACAGGCTCTTGTTAAATGCATTGAGGTGATTAATGACTGGATGTTTTTAAAACTTTTTTCATGTAAACAAAAACAAAACTGAGGTGATTGTCTTTGGAGCCAAAGTGAAACAATTAAAGGTCGCCACAGACCTTCAGGTGTCCACATGGCACTGAAGCCGGTTCAGGTGTGAAAATGGTCGTATCAACCCCCGTACTGCTGTAGTACGGGGGTTGATACGATGATTAAAAAGTAGCACTCTAGACCTTGAACAAGACGTAGCACATGCGCAAATAATGAAGTATCTGCTTGCTCCCCTGCTGATGGTACAGTAGCACAATACTGTGTTGTAAAAGCAGTGCATTTTTGTAATAAAGCTGTTCACAAGCCAGGACTGTCTGGAGCAGCAGCACAACACAGATGGTGATCGACACCATTATTGTTGCTGTGTTTGGTGCGTGTTCATCACACTGACGTCATATCCTCTAGTGGTGCGGTTACGCTGTCTGCACAGTACCACAGACAGTAAAGGTCTCAAACCTATCCACCTTGGTTCCTGGTTTCAGACATGGTCGGTTTCATGGAGGCTAATCCCAGGCTTCGCGAGGATGAAAGGGTGGATTGCTAAAATACTTTTGCGGTTTTACTGCAATTTAGTGTTGTGGGGACAGCCCCCCCAGTCTATATTCCTAAAAACCACCAACCAGGCCAGAAATCTGGGTTTACTAAGACCAAGAAAGTGGACCGCATCAGTCCACCTCTGAGATCTTTACACTGGCTGCACGTTCGTCAGAGAATAGACTTTAAAGTTCTGCCGCTTGTCTATGACGCTTTGAATAGTTAAGAACCAAAATACATCAATAACCTTTTGACCCAGTATGAACCTGCCAGACCCTTCAGGTTATCTGGATCCAGTTTCTTATCAGTTTCCAGAGTCAGAACTAGACGTGGAGAAGCTGCATTCATCTTCTATTCTCCACATCTCTGGAACAAACTCCCAGAAAGCCTCAGCTCAGTTAAAACACTCAGATTAATTAAATCCAAGTTAAAGAACCAGCTGTTCTCTGCTGCATTTCAATAGTTTTTACTTAAAAAGTCCAAAATCTGAATCTGTTTCCTTTTAAACTTGATCATGTTTTAATATTGTTTTTAACCAGTGTTCTTTCTTTTTCCTTTATCTTTTGTTTTTAATGTTAAATTATGCTTCTTGTATTCTGTAAAGCACTTTGAATCCCCTTGTCGTTGAATTGTGCTATACAAATAAACTTGCCTTGCCTTACATTTTCCTTAAAGTAAAAATTAAGATAGAAAAATCTGAAAGCCCTGTCATAATTTTTGACTGAATTGAACATTGGGCAATGTACCATATTGTTATGCAGTTCACAGCAACACAAGCAACAACTGCACCTGCAGATCACTTGTAGGAGACCTCTAGTACAGTGTGGGCCAATTGTGCAATATTACTTAGCTGTTGTTCGGCTCATTTAAACACCATTGCTGACCTCCACACCATAGGCTATTCAGTGCATCTCACTATCTGGGTGCTGACAGGGCAGTGAAAGGCAACAGACTGGAGGCCTTATGACCACACCGAAACATAGGAGGATGCAATGGTGACCTCAAGACAGAGGTATCAGACTACAAGTAAAGCAAGCACTTTGATTGTCAAGAAATAGCACAACATACTGAAGTGGCAATGATAATACCTTTTTTTTCGGGTGGCCAGGAAAGCTGAACACCTGCAGCAGAGCAGGAGTTCAGCTTTTAGAGCAAAATTGAACAGCCATGCTAAGTCACAGGAGCAAAGACAGAGCCTAACAAAGGTCACCTCTGCTTTTGATTATGTACAGGTTTGCATTCAGCTGAGGCTACAGCAGGTCAGCTAAGTCAGTTTATTTCCTGTAGACAACTTGTTCATGTTTCAGTTCTAATTATGCAATTTTGCAATATTGCATGCTTGCTTATTTAGGCATTACAGCTGTGGTGATGTTGAGCCCTCCAATGTTGCTTTGGGGGGGGCAGAGGTAGGGGGATGCTTCATATCAATTTTTCATCTGCTTTGTCATATAACCATAAAAATGATAATATTACTATGATAATAATACTAACAGTTGTTATAATATAAATGTTTTTACTGGCTAAGCTATGTGCAAGTGAAATGAAACAAAAAGATTAAAACAAGAAATCCTGACATTTTTCATTTTTATTATTTATTAATTTTTTTAAGCATTATTCTTTTTATTATTTTGTCAGGGGCATGCTGTGATTTTAGAAGGCTTTGTTTTCCTTTGCTTTGCATTTTATTGGTGGAGAATGCATTTAAAAAAATGTGTTTGGGGAAAATTTGGGGAATTTAAAAGCAGGAAGTTAAAATGTTCGCCATGTTCTTCAAATTATTCCTGAACAAACATTTTTGCAGTAAGCTTCATCACCACGATAGTCCAGAACCCATGGTTTCCCTGCAGAACATTGCCCAGAGTATCACTGTTTTCACTGCTTTGGCTTTTTGCCATTATGTATCCTGCTGCGACCTCTTCCCAAAGTGCACTCACCAGCACTCAGCCATCTAAATAGAACAAATGTTAACATAATTTAATACTAGGTCATGTTTTCCTATTTCTCTGAGGTCCATTACTGATGCTTATAATATGTACTCATTGCAGCTGCTTTCTGCAGAGGATGGACCAGATATGGGCACCTGGCGGCTCAGCCAAATGCAACAATGAACAATGTTTTGACATCTTTCATAGCCAGTATAAGTTAAAAAAAAATTACACTCTTCCGTGGGACTGCATAACACAGGCCATTGAGTCTTATTGAGAGTTTGACCCTGTCGCAATTCACTAGTTGTCCTTCCTCGGACTACTGTGTATTAGTCACTGCATATCAGGACAACCCCACAAGACCTGCCATTATTGAAGATGCTCTGATCCACTCATCTAGCTGTTATTTGTTCCCTGCCTAAGTCACATAGATTTTTACTCTGGCACATTTTTCTTCCTTTCAACACATCACAGTTAAGAGCTGGTGTTTACTGATTTTCTAATATGTCCAAACCTTTGGGAGGTGTCTTTGTTACAATCAATATTGTTTTTATGTCACAGGATTTTTGTCCTGAGAGTCCTGAGAATATTAAAGATCCTTATTTTTAAAAATATATATAAAAAAAAATATTTGTAAATAAATTTACCATGCCTTGTTGGCCCCCAAATCAATGTCTGCATTTGGAATTATTAAGAAGAGAAAAAGTCAGTTTAGATGGTCGGTCTTACCTTGTATGACAGCTGGATTCTTAATAAATTTGCAAACAAGAGAATCCCCCTTGCCAGGCTCCAAGCTCCAAATATATATGTAGGCCAAAACACTAAAGTATGAGCCAATCAGCATCCAATGCTCGCAGCTATAGTAAGTTTTTAGGTGCAGAAACATGTGACTAGTAGGAACTATTTTCCCATGTACTGCTTCACTGATCTGATTGGTCGATAGACAGCTGTTTTTATCACGTTCTAGGTATCTCCTGCTTTTTAAAAAATAGTTTCAATGGAATATTTCCCAGATGGTTCTATGTTATAAACCACTTCTGGTTTATAACAGGAGATTGCTCCTCTTCTGCCTCTGGCTCTGGGGCTCGTCACAATGTGGATGCTGAGCCCTCCTGAGATCCAGCCTGCTCAGCCTCCGGAGATCCAGCCTCCTCTTCTTGCCCTTGCTTCTGAGAAGGTCCCTGAGGGGGGCGCTTCTCCTCATGTCCCTGTCCCTGAGAAGGTCCCTGATGGGGATGCTTCTCTTCATGTCCCTGTCCCTGAGGAGGTCCCTGGGAGGGGGGATGCTTCTCTCCATGTTCCAGAGGGGGTCTCAGGTCGAGACACTCCTCACCCAGCTCGAGTCCATGTTCCAGAGGGGGTCTCTGGTCGAGATGCTTCTCACCCGCTTCTGGTTCCCAGCACTGAGGAGATCGCTCCTCTTCTGCCTCTGGTTCTGGGGCTCGTCACAATGTGGATACTGAGCCCTCCTCGGATCCAGCCTGCTCAGCCTCCGGAGATCCAGCCTGCTCAGCCTCCGGAGATCCCGTCTGCTCGTCGTCCGGGTCGTTCTCCAGAAGACCTCCGGGACGACCACCTGACTGACCCAGTTGTCTGCGTGGCCTTCCGGCCGCCCCCCTGACCTTTGTTGCCTGGATTTTTCTGACTACATAATACATAATGATAATATCTGATCATTTCTAAGACATGAAGGATTTTTACTGGCTTTAATATTAGTCAAGAAGGTCAGTGTTCATGTGGATATCTCTCTTTTAATCAGGTATTTTAAAATGAAAAAGCTGACCGACCCTGTATAACACAAAAATGTTACCATTCACACTACCACAAACTTAATTTTATAGATATTCCCTCTATTATCCATTCAGGCATCATGTACACATGACAAAGACTTCAAACAGTCAGCGCAGCAAAATTCAGCCTTGCAAATACAATAAACACATGAAAAGAATGAATCCCAACTATCCACGACACATTCAAGTTAGTCAGTTTCTGACATTGAACAGATGACTTTGTGTTGCTCATTCACACTTTCAGGAAAAGCAGCTACCTCCCACAAAGCCTGCTGTCTTGTTGCACAATTAGCTACTGGAGACAGATCAGCTCGCTCTCGATTAGATTTGCATACTTTAAATGTTCAACAGTATTGGGTTTTTGACAGAAATTTAAAAAGTGCCCATTGAAATAAAAACCCTGCAAAATGTAAAAGAAAAACAAGCTACCTTTGCGTAAAACAAACAAAAAAAAGAATAAGACACAGGTTATAATAAGTTTGTTTGCCTTTACAATAAGGGCTTTAACTGGTTTGGAATTTATATGGACAATGTGAGAGCAAGATACATCAAGACAAAGCTTTCCCTAAAGCAAAGCTGGACAGAGACTCGGGACAATTCAGTGTGAAGCATGTGAGACAAACCTGTGGGTTATAAAATCAGTGGTTGTTAAAGCAGCATTACAGTGGATGAAGATGTGGAGAAGAAAATGAGGTGAGACAAGTTAGACAAATACAGAGGTAAAGGAAATGGGCTCTTGTTGTGGATAAGCTCTGGCAAATAATTTGACACTTTTCATTGAAGAGTCCAATTTTACTGTATAATTTTACTGTACTTCACTGTTGCTTTCATTATCATGTCTAATGAATTGTGGTGAAATCTACATTTTATATGCAAATGATTAATCAGTGTCATCTATTCACTGTCAAAAATGGGAGCAGAAATTCCATCTTTCAGGTTCATATAGAGCTTTGTTAAAAAAGAATCAACCATAAGTGAGGCTTGCTAACTTTGGAAAAGAATTTTTTTTTTTTTTGTACATACACATGGTTTTACTTATTAAACTACACACAGATTTATGGATCTGGGCCCTGGGCAAAAAAAGTAACTCATCAGGTTAATCTCATCAGGTTTCCACTGCAACCAAACATCAGGTGTTGCTGCTTAAATGAAAACATGCACATTAATAACAGTGCATGGTGCAAGCCTCCTCAATATTAACAGAATAAACAGCAATACATTGATGCTTTTCTTAAAGGTCTTTGACATCTCTGTCCTTTTCCAACCACACTGATGTAAGATAAGAATCACTGTAGCTGTTAGATCTAATTCATATATATACTGTTTTTATGACAATTATATGCTGATGTTATATTAGCATCCTGTATAATTTCACAGTTTATGGAGGCTAAATAAATTAAGTTCCTCCTTGTTAACTTTGTCCATCATTCGTTTTTTTTAGATCAGGCAGTGTCCTTATTTGTCTTTATTGGAGAGCTTTGTAAAAGAGACCCATGAGGTTTCTTTTGTCTCAGCTGTTTGTTTACTTCCTCCCCTCGCCTCTGTATAATAGAATTCATGTTAAAAATGAATTGTTTAGCAGGAAAATTTTTATAAAAGATTTAGTTACTGTTATTTATAAATAGGTGTATAAAGTAATAGTATTTAAAGCACGTGAAAAATGATTGAAAGGCTTAGCAACAGTCAGCTGCTGTGGTGACTGCACACTCTTCTGATACTTGACTTTTGTGACTCAGGCAAGAGATCAATAAATCACATGGTGCAGTGATTGGTTTGGGAGGGGGGATCTCAGCTCAGTCAGGCCTTGATTATACACCGTTGACAACCATTTTTCAACAATGCTCCATTCTCAATGGACATGTCAATGTTAAAAAAAACATATTGTTTATTTGTTGGTAAAGAAAGCTGAGATGTGAAAAAAAAAAAAAAACCTACAACATCTAAAAACAGAATAAAACTTTTGGAGGCAAAAAGATTTCAAACAGATTTCAAAACCCAAACAAAGTTCAAACCAGAAATACTAAAGCAGAAAAACACAGTGAACCAACACGGATAAGATGATGCAAGCAGGCAAAGCGATAACCAGACGCTGTGTTAATCAGTGATTTGAATTACAATAGAGCAATGCAGAGTCATGGGAGCTGAAACAGAAAACTAAATTCATGCATTGGAAGTATCGACACCACTCAGCTTGTTAACAGCCCATATCACTCCTGGAGCTAAAGTGCAATTAAAATCTCTTTTTATTGACCGTTTACACAGATGCTAAACTGCTCAAATTCCAGGCACCATCAAAATCACCAGCTAACTGAAAGAGGCCCAAATGCTACAGAAAAATATACTAAATGTAAAGTTTCTTCTATGTGATGGAACAGATCAGATAAATACGCAAGTCAAAACAAGCCATTAGGGGCATATATTCATTGTCAGGACGTAATTTCCCTCTGACATTATTCATGTTATCCTTGAAAACACTAAAACAACACACGTCATCAATCTATTGTCTCCACAGAAAAGAAAGCTACATTTTTTTAGCTGTTTGCTCCTTCAGGCAATACAAGGTCAAGCTGTTTTTGTTCATCATCTAAAAATAAAATAATAAAATAATAGAAAAAAAGAACAAAAACAACTTGCTGTTGTTTCCAGGGTCCCCTGACTAATAATCCAGTCTTTATAGCCACAGTGAGTCTGTACCAAACCTGAGACTGCTGATTTAAAGGAGCTGCCAAAGCAAGCACTCCATAAAGAAGCATACAAATTTATTTGTGCTCTGCTTCCAGTCTGTAATCTCAGCAGAGCAGATGTGCGTTTTCGTTTTTCTCATCACTGAAAAAAAAAAGCTTTACATCCAGCTCTGTACTCACATTATCGTAGGTCATGACTGTATAGGTTGAACATTAATTCTAGCAAGAACATAATGAGATATATAATTAGCTCTAAAACTTGGTACTTTGTTACAAAGAGTGAAACAGCCAAGTGCTTATCACCACTGCGCAGATGCCCCACAATGGCTTGTGTCAGGGGAGTTTTTGCAAGAGCTGTTTGCACCTCCAACCAGGCAGACGAAAAAGCTGCTGGCTTGTTACTGATGACAGTGACACACCCCCGAACCAGGCTGTCAAAAGTCTGAATCCCCATTACGCTGTCAGAAAATGAAAAATCTTTTAGAAAGCTGTCAAATAAGAAGGGGGGGAAAAAATAAAGATTGTTTCTAAATTAATACTGACACTATGTATTTTAACCTATTTTCTTATTGATGAAGTAATAAAAAGAAATCTGAAAATCATTTTGCCAGAAAATGTCAGAAACACACAAGGCAAGATTTTCTGTGGCATGTAAGGACAAAATGTATTAATCTTTCAGTAAACACATCTTATTATGCTTATTCACAGGTTTAAGTTTTATATAAAAAAAAAAAAAACAGGCTATGTTTTTGTTTCTGTGCATTGCTAAAGCAGCTCTCTCCACCAGCCTGCATGATCAAATCTTTTCTGATTGGGCAAAAATGGCAGGATGTAAGAACTAACAGCTAGGTAGATATTATGCAAACGTATTTTGTGTCAAACAGTAAAACAAGAAAACTCAACTGTCACAGGCAGTTAAAGAGCAGTATTTTCCTCCCAAGAAAATGAATTCCTTTAGTTTGGACTTCTCATCTTTTACATACAAATAATAACAAAATGAAGACAAATGATTAAACCAAAAAAGGTATAAAATGATGTATTTAATATTTCTAAAAACAACAAGTGTTCATCCTTCTTAGGGATACAGATGTAAACTCTTGTGACGAAATATTTCTGGAGCTGTGATGCACTAAATGTTTTTCTCATGAGTTTACAATTCATCTGAAATATTCTAATGCACATACACAACCAACTCTTTGATCTTTTGAGAGAATATGTAATGGCTTCATTTCTGCACTGAAATACCTCCTTAAAAAGGATTGGATCTATTTTTATGCAAAGCATTTGCATTCAAGAGACATTTGTGAATATTTGATGACTTGTACTTACACCAGGAAGTGGATCAGACAGGCAGGGGATGTTGGTGCAGAGCTTTAGGCATCAGCTACTCCTCAATGTGACCAAAATCTTTTATGTGCTTATGGTAGTGCTGATGCTGGTGTAATACAAATGGGCAACAGTGGGTCAACACTATAAAAGTGAAATTTTGACATACAGAATATCAGTTTAGTTTCTATAGTTTGGTGTTCTGTATATAAAAGTTTAATTTCTACAGTGTTTTCCCATGAAAAGATATAATAAAATATTAGCAAAAATGTGAGGAGTGTATATATATATATATATATATATATATATATATATATATATATATATATAGATATATAGATATATATATATATTACAATATATACTATGTCCTTACTATGTCTTTAGTGAAACCAAGTAGTTAAAGAGAAAGCCTTTTCTTCACAGCATCACTCAAAGTTTATCATGAACATGAGACATCTGACGCTCACACTGTGAGAAACAACAGAAGACAACTCGTGTTAAAACTTGCTCATACATAGCCCACATACTAACATGCTTCAAGTCTTAAATATTATCCAGAGTGAGGAGTGCAGATGAATTGGTAACTTAACAGGAGAGCCCCTTATTTCAAGATCTAAAGTTTATCCCTGTGATTTGAGCCTTAAAAGAACCATAAAGACTTAAGGAGAGGAACCGGATCATATTTTGGATACATATGGGCTCAATATAAAGTCATAAAGATTTTGCAGCTGTTTGCAATGTAATTTTAGTGTTTTACCTGTAAATCGAGCTTGTCACCCTGTAAAAAAATCTGCATGGAAAATTTAAGCTTGCAAATTGTAGAAAAGGATTTATTTGGTTGTAAAAAAGATTTGTATTTTTTATTAAAATAAGAAAAAGATCTTTCTGAACACCCAGATGCAAAGAATAAAACGTGCAAGACTGAAGTTGGAATTGTGAATTTTGTCCCTCTTTCCACTTCTGTCAGATTGGATGGTGACAAATCAAACTGTCCAATCAGAGAGCAGACGGCTTCCTGTCCTCCTGCACCACTGCAGAAGGAGGTTGATAAATTTTAGAGACGGATGGTGGTGCCGCCAGTTTTGCTTGGCTGTTATGTCACTCAACTCGTTTTCCTCCACCTGGCCTCCATCCGCCTCAGTTAGTATTTCATTGGCACTTTGACTCCGGGGTAGCCGCTGCTTTAGCCGGCGGCATCCAGCTGTGCCTGACAGCAGCTTCGAGGTTGGAGATTATACAGCGAGGGATCATCTTAAGGTCCATGACATCCCACCACCTGCTAGATGGGATGTGATGTTCATGAATGAATCTATTCTTTTAAATGAATGATGGGAACCGAGTCACAGCTATGAGCCTTTCATTTGTGAGCCATTCTTTTTATATAAAATTTTCCACACTGCCTTCATCACATTTGTGACATCATAGAAGTCTGATGTCCAACAAACTCCATTCATGTGAAGCAGCTATGGGCAGAGTATTGTTCGGAAACCGATACTGTGAGTTCTATCCAAAGCATTTTTAGAATTTGCAATGACTGCTCAGGTTTATCCTTTTTTATCTAATTTTTTCCTATTTTTTTTAATCTTGTATAGTAGATTTTATATACGGACACATTTTGATTGTTTGTCATTGTTATATATTGAGAAATTTTGTAAGATATTGTAAGAACGAGCCAGTCTTTTGAATGATTCTTTGAAAGGAATGGCTCCTCAAGATCCAGCTCCCTTCAAAGAGCCATAAATCCCATCTCAAGTTGAAATAGTAACTGCGGTGCATGGAGGCCAGCCAGAGGAGAGCAAGGTGCCAATACTGGCCGGGTGGAGGTGATGGTGTTGGTTTGCAGAGAGAAAGTCTGCAGCACCTGCTGCTGGAGATTCGGACTGAGTAATATTGCTTTAACACATTCACTATGAATGACATTGTTTTATCTGATAATGTTACAAACTTAATCACAATAATTTAGTCACTGGTTGTTGCACCCAGTACCATTTACTAAACCACTCTGGTCGTATCAGCACCCGTCTTTAAAATCTATCAACTCCCCTTTAAGAGCGCAGCCGTGTGGAAGGACGGGAAGCCATCTGCTCTCTCTGATTGGACGGTTTCATTTGTCGTCATCCAATCAGATAAGCAGTTCAAAGATGTGGCCAAAAATCCACATCTCAACCTGCATGCAGTTTCTTGCCTTGCATCTGCAAAATGTTTACAAGCACTTCTGTTTTTCTTTTCAAATACAAATCTTTTTTTACAACCATATAAATTCTTTTCTACATATTCATAAACTTCAGTTTTTCAGGAAGAGTTTTTTTCAGGATGATGAAACTTGATTTACAAATAAAAAAAAAATTAAAAATTCTGAATTAATTGCAAACATCCATTTATAGCCACAAAATCTTTATAGCTTTATATTGAGCCCATACATGTAACAAGAATATCAGAATACTACAAACCATCTGTAGGAAGATGTCATGGGGGAGAAAAAGGGAGAAAATCCTACTTATGTAATGTTTCTTCTTATCCTTTCTTTGTGTATGTTACATGTACAAATAACCATTTCAAATATATTATAATCATATCATGCTTTTATGAATCAAATTAAAATGTGACAAAAGTTCTTTTATGATTGTGTTTGATGAGAATGTAGCAGAGCCATATAATGAAGGGATCAAATTCACACATTATGGGACTTTTGGAATCATTGATCGTACATTATGCAGAGGGCTTTATTATCCTACAAATACAATCATTGTACGTCTAGCACAATAAGATATGAGTCATCTTTGCTTTTATTTAAAACGAAAACCTTTACTGACAACTCAGTAGGTGTGACTATAAAAAGTAGTATGATATAATAAAATTACATTCAAAAGAAAGATAATGATATACATGAAGCATGTCACTAAGAAAATCTACTAAACTGGCAGAACACAACATCTGCACACAGATAATACAATACTCCAAGTTCAAACAGTTCACCTGTATTGAAGATAAAACTTGCAGTAGCAATAGTCAGCAGGGAGACAAAAATATCAGGCGACCAAAGGCAAAACAGGAAAGGCAAAAACAGAGTTCACAAAATGAATGCAGGGTAAAAAATGACAGGGGCAAAGCTTCAGAGCTCCAGCTGATGAGGCTCACCAGGCAAACTGGTAGGGCAATTACTGTATATTATCACTTGGGAGCAAGAAAGGTAATAAGGTAATGAGGAACAAGTAATCAGGGGTTTAAGGGGAAAGGCAGACCTGGAAAAGTGGGGAGGGCAGGCTTAGCGCAGGGCACATGAAGTGACTGGATCTGAAATGTCAGGACAGTTTGAAGAAATGTCAGAGGACAAGAAGAATAAGAATTAATAACTGAATGCAAAGGAAATGAACTGTGAGAACACCTAGCAGAGGAAGTGATTAGGATCCTAAAATCCTTTTTAAATTAATACATGAAATATAAATTCCATTTTCTATTTTCCATTTTTTACATAGCTCTCCAAGATATTTTCATTTGTGATGATTTGGTCTGCATATATTACTGAGGGAGTGTAAAAAATTAACTCTAAATGGGTTAAAAACTGTAAGTGATACTAAAATCATTCAAACCTCTCAGAGAGAGATAAATTCTATGGATATGGAATTATTTTTGGGGGGAAAGATTAAAAAACCAGCAGATTTACAAGAAGTGATTATTACACTTTACATGAGGACTGACAGTTTCGTTATTGTTTAAAGCAATCAGGGCTCAGGTGTAATGAGCTGTAAGGATGAACAGCCAGTGTATTCAAGGATGCTTTGGTGGTATGAACAATGAGGAATCGTGGCCTTTAAAATGGTAGAAAAAAAATCACCTTACTGTCATTTCTGTTAATGCAATTCTCTTGGTTTGATCAGTTGACCACTATGTCACAGATAAATCCAGTTCCCTTTTTGTCTGCACCAGTGACGGATTAATGTTGAGTGGGGGTTGGCAAAATGGATTTTGATAGGTTTCAATTATACTTAGCTCTGGTGAATCCCATTTTGAAGCCTAGGCGATTTGCCTCTGTCCTGTGATCCATCTCCTCCTTCCCCATCACTGCCTTACATGAGCAACAACTCACGAAATAGAGACTGAACACGGACAGTTGCCATTCAATGTCTTGTGCATAGACCTGTCACGATAAGCAATAAGTCAATTAATTGCACGGTATGAAAAAATGAGAGATAAGTTTGCCAGCCGCGATAATTCCAGTGTAAAATGTTCTTTAGAAATTAAAGTTTATTGCTTTTTGAAAGGGTGGAATTGTATTATTATGGCATTGTCACTATATTAGTTGAAAATGGTCTCAAAATAACAACATTATCGCTTTGCGCAATATTATTGTTTATCGCGATAATTTCTGAGAAAATGTATTGCCCAGCAAAATTTGTTATCGT
Source organism: Melanotaenia boesemani (assembly GCF_017639745.1). Lineage (NCBI taxonomy): Eukaryota > Metazoa > Chordata > Actinopteri > Atheriniformes > Melanotaeniidae > Melanotaenia > Melanotaenia boesemani. The sequence goes on from NC_055682.1 coordinate 20,518,666, forward strand.
GACAGGCCTACTTGTGCACAGAAAATCTGTGGAGTGGGTGGAAAATAAAACAAGCTAGCAGGGACAAGCAGGGACAACTTCTGGCTCGAACATACAGTATGACGCTGTTTTGTTCTTAGCATGCACCCAGTCACAACACGGCAACTCTTTTACTCAAATATTGAGTGTATTCTCCAGTTTCAACTGTATCACTCTGCCTCCTCTCCACTATAGTAGTTTTACAATATAGTCTGGGACAAATGTGAAACTTATGTTTACCCTAAACAAAAATGAATCTCACAATAGTAATGTCTGTCAGTAATGTTTTATTCCTAGTAACGGTAACAGTGTTGTAACGACTGGTTAGATTACCCATTACTGGAAAAAAGTAACTCCGTTTAACACTGTTACTCCCACCACTGTTGACTAAACACATAAGGAGTGTTTTTTTACATTTACCATGCAGGCAGCACACTGTATGCAGGTCCATATGGTTCATGAAAGCAATTCCAATCAGCTGGCAGCTGGATGACGGTCAGTAAACATACATAAACACCTGGATAGGAAACATTTTCCTTACAATTCCCCTCGCCTCATTTTGTGTCATGTAAAAGATAAGATTATCTCTATAAACCCTCACAGATACTAATTATGTCTTTGATTTTATGAGAAGAAATCTCAAAAGTTATTTTGTTTAAGATGCTAAAATAAGAGCCCTTGTCTCAAATTTCAAAGTGATGCATTATGCTCTTGTCTTCTGTTATTAGGTTTCATATCAGAAGCTCTTGTTACCAACTTGGCTCAGGTTAGCAACAAAAAGAACAAAGCTGAGATCATTCAGATGCTCAATTTGGTTTATTAACAAAAAAAAAGGGGGGGGGGGGGCTGTTAAACATCAGTAGTGTAAGACGAGTTGTAAATGTATGAGTGTTATTTAAGGATGCAAAAAAAAAAAAAAAAAAAAAAACAAATCGGAAGAAGAGAGAAAGCTGTAAACTTAAAGCAGTGTTTTTGAATCCTGGTCCTTGAGAACTGCTCATCAAGTTCTTTGCCAGCCTGCTAATGAGCCAGTCATTTGAGTCAGGCGTGTTAAACTATGCAAACCTGTAAAACATGCAGGGCAGTGGTCCCCGACGACCAGGATTGCAAAGCACTGCCTTAAAGTTACAGTAACAATGTTTGTAAGAAAGGTTGACCACATCAGAAAAAGCTGTTTCATATTTTGTTACAGAAGTTTACAGTTTTCTACCCGATCACAAAAAGGAGCAAGATGATTACAAGATGATTACAAGATGATTACAAGATGATTACAAGATGATTACAAGCAAAAGCTCCCACAAAAAGGTAAAAAAAAGGCATCAGAAGTGAATAAAGTTGGTTTCACATCACACATAACCTGATGGGCTGCACATAGGTTAAATATGAGCTACATTTTTGTCTTTTTTATGTGAAAAATGCAAAAATACTTTTCTCACCATTTAGCTGCAGTCAATATTATTCAATTAACCAGCAGGTTAATGAAAAAGCAACAAGAAAAAATGGCATGTAATCTGCATGTAATGTTAACTGAGTTTACATTAGACATGACCCATTAAGAGGCTGTGTAAGTGCAAACTTAGTTACCATAAAAGGTAATCATATGAGAAATAAAATGGTTTAACTGAATGCCTTTACAGTATTACTGCTTTTTTAGTCTATTTTTACTTTCATACACATATTCATACATTGTTTACTGGTTTATTCATGCATTGCTTTTCCTGCATTTTCTGAGCCACAATCACAAACTGTTATGTTTGACAATAAGATGACATTTATCTGAAATAAATAGGATTAACAGTCTTAAACGACCAATTGTGAACAAGATAATGGATAATAAGCTGGTTATTTGTGTACATTACAAAGCAGTTCAGTACATAAATGTTACAGGCATGTCCTCTTATTAAGCTTGTTATCACAGTTTTTATGGAGAAGTAATGCAGTACTTATTCAGATGATGAAATGTTTAGATGCTGTCAAATCAACAGAGAGGAAGGCATGTCTAAAAAAGGCTTTTGTTTGCTTGTTCATTCATTAAGTGTTCTAGTTTGACCTAAATCTCTAATGAGAAAGTGCTAAATACTTTCCAGCCAGCTTCTTGTTTTTTGGCATAAACAGAGGTAATATTTAGGGATTCTAGCTGTTTAAAGGTTGTATTTTTCTTTTGACAGCTTCATCCCCAAAATGGGCAAAATATTTGCCCTAAAAAAACACATTTAATTTTCTCATTTTGAAAATTGGTATTGGCAAATTTGTTCGTGTAATCTCAGCAGCTTGATAAATAAATAGGCTGCACTTGTTCATACAGTAGAACAAGTAGAACAATTCCTACATAATGGCGTGACTGTGTTTGAACCAGGGCACACTCACCAATTTGGTGCCATTAATTATGAAAAAGTGTGGAAGAGTGAAAAAAAAAAATTGACTGCTGACAAATCTTGAAAGCACAATGCAACAAAACACTTCACTTTCCTGTTAACTGCTGCAGCCTTTACTGAAATATAGGCTGCAGCACTAAATAAAGGTGCAGAAATTTGTAGCACTGAGGTATAAAACTAGGAGATATTGAGAAAAAAACTAAACAAAACAAAATGAAAAGACAATGATGCAAAAAATGATGCATTAATTTTAATTGTTTTTTAAAATATATATACTGGATTTATTTACTTCTTCCAGCTATGGAATAGTCAGAACTTTCTCATAATAAATAGTTAAAATCATTGTGAGAAATCAGAGAAGTGACTGAAAATGTTTTGCACTTAAATATATTATGGGACACTGAGTGTTTTGTGTTTGCACACATTTAAAAGAATCTTTTCATGTTCTTATTGCTGCAAAATTACGGAAGCGTGGAGCTGTCACCCAAATAAAAACAATGGGACCTTATCACGTTATAACGTGATATGTTTATTGTAAAAACATGAAACGCATCACGTTATAACGTGATACGTTTTGTGGTTCAAACGTGGACTATAAATTTGTCGCTGCATGGGGAAACTGTGTGTGCTACGTCCAGAGAAATGCCTAATTTACCAAATGGGACTAAGTTTTACTTCAATGGAGAGATTTGATGGAGCTTGGAGGACACTTGTTGACGTTGCACCCTTTAAGTAGACAGGACCATGTCTTTGTGTCGGCAACCTATTTCCCCCAGTCCCAGCGGTGCATATAGCCTTTATAATTTTTATTTTTATTTTCAGGAGGCAACATGTTATTAACTAAAAGCAGCGCACACACTCTACTGCAACAGACACATGCACGCACCGTCTCACTGCGCGTAGGCAGGTGACGCAAGGTGTTGCTCATAACTGTCGTGTGTACAATAATGAACCAGGTCTGCACCAGCCTCTTAACGACCCATTATTTGAGTCAGGTGTGCTGCAGTATGGACATACTGAAAACCTGCAGGACACTGGCTCAAGAGCTCCCAAGTTGGGGATGCCTGCTCTATGGCAATACAGACACACACGCACGCACCATCTCATTGTGCGCAGGCAGGTGACCTACCGTGTTTCTCATAACTGTCCCACATTTCTGTATGTACAACAATAAACCAGAGTAGAACAATTAATCATTGTCAAAAAGAACTGAAATGTTTCTGCTTGATGAGCATATTTTCCATAAAATGTATTTTTCTCCAATATAGGTCGCAACAACATCTGCATACAGTACAGGCTATGTTCTTATAATAAACGTATCACGTTATAACGTGATACGTTTCAAGTATTTACAATAAACTTATCATGTTATAACGTGATAAGGTCCCCTTTTTCTTATTTGGGTGACAGCTCCACGCTTCTGTACAAAATGATGTCTCTTGCAAAGCAAAAATATTTAATGATATATATATATACCAGTTATGTTTATGAGATGAAATATGAGTTTGAAAAGTTAAGCCTTAATCATATGTGTGATCTAGAAATATCTCTATGTAAAAAAGCACTTTGGTTGTACAGTGATCATAACCCCTAATGAAATTTTGTACTTGTGTCACAGTGGCACAAAATGTTATTGACTTGAGCTGTAAGTCTCCTGCAGTCACAGATAAACCAGATTTTCATCTAATTTACAAGGTTTTTCTTCTCGTGTTTGCTAAATCTTGAGCAAGTAAGTAAGTGGGGGGAACTACATGAAGAACATCTGCGTAGTGAACTCATCAATTTAGTCTAAATTTTCAAGGGAGGGACAACCTTTCAATCAATTAAGAAGCTTTCACTTGTCAGATTTCATCTCTTCATGATGATTTAGCCCTTTAAAGTGAAAATAATTGTTTTCATTACTAAACATTCTCCAGTGGATTCATTGCCCTGCAACATCTTCTCGATTTAGTTGAATTACAGAATATTGCCCCATTTTATATTCCTACTCCTCACCCCACACACACTCCCTCTGTATCTGCTACTCGGCCTACAGGCAGCCAACAGCAAGCGATGACAGATGAATCAGACTTGTAATACATCTCCAGCAGAATATTTATAGCAACAGTTACATTAGCGTAGTATGTTAGAGTGGAGGCCTGTGTAGTAATGTAAAGGTGCTCGGTAAGTTTATTTAAGGTCGTTTTAAACAGATTCTGAGGTCTGAAAAATATTATCACTCTATGATGACTAATTCACAAGCATGTTTTAGAGACTTGGTCTATCATACAGTAAGTTCTCAAACTACCATCTAATGTGTCCCCTGTTCTGCCTGCTGCTTTTGTAAGAGGCTGTGAAATTCTGCCAGCGTACCATTGTTAAAAATTTGACACTAAAGGGAATAAGTAATTGTATAATACACTATAATTTACAATAATATAGATGATTAATATAAATCTTTATAAACCTATCATAATGCCACGTGTGACTGAAGCTCAAACATAGCTCGGATATGACCGTGGTATCTTGAACAAATTGTTGTTAGACTGTCAACCATGATGTTTAATAGCAAAACATGTCACTCAGTAGAAACCTAAATTCTGTAACATGCAGATTTGGGAAATCTGGGGTGGCTGTGCATCCATTTGAGCTTAGCTTTTCCAAAAAATTCCAACCACTACAGAACAGAGAAATCCCTATAAATGCTGAATTAATCTTGCCAGGTTAGTAGGTAGCGATAACATCTATATTAATGATATGTCAAGATAAAAGAGACAAACACTCTGAGCATGCCCAGTGAGTTCATTCTCCTGATTCTCTTTTGGTGGCTTCAAAACCAAAACAGTAATAGCCAGTATTTTTTTTTTTTTTTTTTGTTTCAATAATTTTTCCAAAACCTTGCTAGCACACAGAGCTAAGTCCATCCATAAAACAGAAAGATCAGTGTGATTCAAAGGTAAGCTGTAACAAAGCAATTTCTGTTGTTGTTTTCTCCAAATCGGCATCACACTGAACCAGGGGTCTAAATCTCCGATCCTTGAGGGCTACTATACTGCAGGTTTTAGGTAGTTCACTGCTTCAACACACCTGACTGAAATTAATGACCAATTGTGCAAAAATATACAAGTTGTTGGATTTATTTAATTTAACCCATAAGAGCCCAACGTGACATATTTGTCACATACAGTTTCTGAGACATTTTGCTTCAATTTATGGTATAAACTTGGTATAACTCAAAATCCTGTTGAACACGATGTGATACTTGTCTTCCTAATAGATATCCAGAAGCAGAAAACCACATTATAATATTTTTATTGTATCACATGGTAATAAATGGTAGATCCCCCCCCCCCCCCCAAAAAAAAGTTAATCTTTTTGTTACATTTTGTTAAAGGGCCAAATAAAGACCTCATATTTAAAACAAAATCTACTTTGCAAAGTATTATTAAAAATATCTTTTTTCATTTTCTTTTTACTAAAAATTCTGTTTGTGAATAGATGAGAGGTGGAAATGCAGGGAAAAATGTCAGTTTTAAAAATATCTCTAGGATAAAGGTAATCCTTGTTTGTCTTCCTGTCACTGTTAGTTGTTTTTTTTTTCTGTTCCACCTTTATTACTTAAACTTGCCACTTTTCATACATCCAGATCAGTTACTCCTGTACATTTACTCCAGCATGTCCCACTGCGAGCTCTGTGGTGTAATACCTCTGTGTTATTTGTCATTCATTAGCCTTTTTAGTTTTTGGTTACCTCTTTGTTGTAATTATTTCCTGTCTCAACTAATTTAACACCCTGCTTTCCATACCCTTGTTGAATCAAAGCGTTATAATACCAGCAACAATAATGATATTCTGTTGCTGGACTTTGACTTGAATGCTAATTACTAAATGTTAGTTCACATTAACATGGCGAGTATAAGAAATTCTCTCTGGTAAACAGTGTTCTGGTAACATGGTTTAACTCAAATAAATTTGGCCAGATATGCTGAAATGAGCGTTGTAGCTCACTCAATGAATACTTATCTTAACTGTTTTTTAAATGTAAAATCACTGCTTGAGGCAAAGTGAAAGTTATTACTAAAATAAAATGTTAACTATATAACTGATTATTTGGCTTTGATTTCTGATATGTCATTCTGATTGTTTTTTACCCCCTTCATCATTTCATGTCTGTCTAAACCTGTCCTGTGACTTTAAATTTTCTCCACCCAGCAGCTGTTCTTGCTGTCCTGATCATCACCTACAGCACCTGCTCCTCATTCAGACTAATTAGACACTCAGTTAATGCCCACTCTAATCAGACTTCTGCTTGATTTTTGTCACCCTACAGGAAAGATCCAAATAATTAACTGCGCATTCCTAGCTTCTATTTTGGCAACATTTCCTGTCAACACAACACATGAGCAGGCTTAAATAACAATAATCTTTTACATGAAAAAGCCATGTTAATACCAGGTGCAGCGTCAAGGGAACAGCACCACAAGCATTCATCCATTTACAGCTTTACTTGATAAATGTTGACGTCAGGTCGCATCAGTAGACGTCAGGAAAGAGCTGCAATATCCCTCTTAATCATGACAGCAGCATTTATTTAGTTTGCTGCGTCAATCTCCAACCTGCTGAGGTAATGAGTTCCCAGGTGAAAATCAGTTTGAAAAGAAGTTGCATGATAAATTGAAACAGACCAATTAAGAGGTCTCTGCCGTGATGCTGATATTTCAGTCTGTACATGCTGACTGTGTCTTGAAAAGTTGTTTTACCTTTAGAGTGTTTTTCATACACCCTTTATACCAGTTAAAGCATATCACCTTGCCACTGAAAACTTGAGTAAATCCTTGTTCTATGATAACACTGACGCTGTCCAAAGCTGTATGAAAGTCTTCTGGCTTTTTCTTCCTCCCTTTTCTCTTCACACAGGGCTGTGAATCCAATAGCTGCATACCACAGCTTGCACAAGCATGCACATAAACACATGCACACACTCAAGTGGACAAACATGTTGTCAATCATTTCTTTCAATGCTGCACTCATTACCTCTGGAAATTTGACATCAGATACATTTTCAAATATAACTGTCCTCTGAGTATTAACAGAAACCCTGATTTACTAAGATTCCCAGTTGACTTAATGACTAGATTTGCTTGAAGCAGATCATGGGAACGGTTACAGTCATTTGCTGCTACATCAGCAGTGAGGTAATGACTATCTCTCAAGGGTTGTAGCTGCTATATCTGATAACACTGCAGACACAGTATGTACACATCATCACAGGTCAAAGGGATAACAAGCTGTGTTCTCCTGAACATAACCCTTATGAAACATGACTTTATAGAACAATATGTATGTTATTGCATCTTACAGTGTAGATTAATGAGACTAATTAGTTTTGTTTTGGAATTATATTAACACAGCAGGTTTGATTGTTTTAGTTAACATATACAAGGAATCACCAAAACCTGAGACATAAAGACGGTTCAATTATTTGTTAAAGCAATCCTCTCATTTCATGGACACAACATGATTTCAGACCTCGGAAGAAACCCTGAGGGTATCTGGGCAGTATGTTTTTTTCCTTAGATCTTAAAGGGTTTTTTTTTCTATTTCATTCACACTAGCAGTACAACCAATGAAGTGATATCTTCACATTACCACTAAATGCTCACTAAGTGATTCACAGATATTTACTGTGTCCTCTTTTTTTGTTTGAATCTGTGTGTAGGTGTGTGTGTGTGCATATAATGGATATAGCTGGTACTGCAGTCATTTGTTCAACATATTAAATCAGTCACTGCACACATGAAAGTTACTTATTTTAACTAAGGAGCTTCATTAGACCTTACGCACCGAGTTATAAGAACTATAATGGTCCTTGTTTCTTGCAATGCAAAAAAAGAAAAAAATAGAAGGCATCTGCGTCAATGGTTAAAGATTTCTTCCTCTCCTAAAGCACTAATAATCCTGAAGTGCTTGTGTTTAAGTTCATGCAGTGAGCTCTTGCACTTCACTTAACCTTTACAGCCCCACTTTTTTTTTAAATGTCTTGTCATCATCTGCATTAATAATGTAACAAGAGCTCAACAGCACCAAGTTGGTGGAGTTTGAGTTCAGATGATACTAGCCTGTGAATGGTCATAGCACTGTTTCAGAACCATTATACATGTAATGTAACACTGTATAACTATGTAACTATGTGTGCATGTGTGTGGATGTGGCTGTGTGTGTGTTGGGTGGGGGTGGTGGGGGGAGTCATGCTAATATATTCAGGAAAAAAAAAAAAAAAAAAAAAAAATATATATATATATATATATATATATATATATATATATATATATATATATATATATATATAAGTTATACATTATGCACAATTTACTACATATTAAGCAATATTAAACTTTCAGAAGCATAATATGACAAGTTCCGAAAATTGTCAAAAAGGCAATAACATGCAGCTGCAACATTTTTCCCTGATTTTTGGTTTTGCAAAATGCTTAGAGTGCAGCAAACAGCCCCCATGGTGGGCATGTGGGAACCTGCTCAGTCCAGCCCTCCCATAAATTCTACACAGCTAACTATACTTAAGCTGAGAGAAAGTTCAGGTTACATGCTGTTGCCATGTTGCTTTGTCCTGGTAAGTACTCAACTTCATCACATAGTGGAATATTTCTGTCTCAGCTGTAAGTGAGAAGCTGACATCTGACACGTTTCTTCTTACTGTCTGCAGCGCGTCAGTTTGCAGTGAATGTTCCATTCTCTCATACTGAAATGCTCTATGGAGTGGGCACTCACACTGGCTTCCAGTTCTCTAAAACTAAGCACACACAGAGTTTGTGACTGCCTGAATAATATATGTTTGTTTCAGTATCAAAATCAGTGTAAAAAAAATCTAAAGAATGCAAGAGCAAAAAAATTTTTCTTTTATGCACTTGTTTCAAATTCTGATCAAAGAATATTCTTAGGGGTGTCAAATGTCTCACTCTTCACAAGTGTAAATGAGATGCTGTTTGCCACATGAGTTTCTGATCATAAGTCTGTGATTACAACCAATACATTCAAAGCAATTATCTGGTAAATCCAAATACTAACTTAATGCGACTGGTTCTTTTGTTCAAACACTTTTTATCTTTGGAAATGTTCACCTAAAATGTGAACTCTAAAAACTGACAAGCATGGAGACTTTTCCTATTAATGTGATCTCTGTCATGTACATGCAGCTTATGTCAGGGTCCTGAAAAAAGGATTCACAATCTGAACTGAGAACAGAGACCAAAGTCTGCTGGTAATGATGTTGACTGACTGAGCTTATGAGAAATTGAGTGCAGAGGCACTGGAAATGTTTGATATGCATGACGTTTTTACACTAATTACACAATGACTGTCCCAGTTATAAAGCACCATAAAAAGACAATGAGCCACGGACAATTTTTAATGAAAGAGTTTCAGATTTGGGGAAAATAAATCTATTCCCTTTCTGGCAGAAGATGGCACGACTAATACCAAAGTCATGTCTATACAGTAAAAGCTGCAAAAGGTTGCAGGCTTAGGATAAAGACTTAAACTGTACTGAAACTGGGGAAAGAGTAAGGTAAAAAAAAAAAAAAAAATCTACATGCACATTGAAAATAAAAAAAAAAATAAATCTGTTCTTTTCTTATTTAACTGGCTTAGCGTCTGCTGGCACAGAAATAAGCTGCAATTAAACTGGCAAAAAGTCCAAGTACTTTGTCATAAAAGGTTGCATAAAACAAAGCATCAATTATTCTTTAGACTGACGTTTTTGTCCTGAATGAGCAGTATAAATGGTAGAGGTTTACATGTTCTTAGAAAGTTTCCATTTGAGAGAAGGTTTCATAAAAAATCACTGAAGGAGCGACTTTGTATATGACGTAGATTTTTCTAGCACAAACCTAGCATGAAATGGTCTTTTCTGCCACAGTAAAAGAAGTAGCTGAAACCTGTACTTCGGAGGTGAGTCACTGGGGACACCTCAACAAAGCTCCACCCCGCCATTGCTTATTGGTGCGGAGCTGAAATGGAGACCTGCCTCCAGGAGGAATGTTTACCCAAGCTTAGCACAGAGCCTTACTGCTCAAAGAAGCATGAATAGATTTCTGTCTGGTTCTGTTTTGCACCAGCTCTGTGCCATTTTAGATTGGGACCTGCCCAGAATGAGCTCCCCCTCACCCATGATGACAAGAATAGCTCATTTAAAGGCACAGGGTTGAGAGAAATTAACTGTGTGTGATGAAGCATAAAGTAACTGCACCAGTAACAAGGAATTTGAGCAAAAAGGAATTCCTGACATTCCTAAAAGAATGAGAGTGAGTTAGAAAGTGTTTAAGGATAATAGAATTACTTTACAACAGATTCATTAGAGAAAATCCTGTTTGTTCAGATGAGGTAACCAAGGGATGAACAAGGGAACAAATTATTAAATTGTCTTTATCACATGAATAATCAGACGGAAATCTATACAGCTGGCTGTGGTGCAAATTTAGTGCATGAGATTTAATCTGTAGACATGGTATGATTTATTGGATTTAGACTCTCAAAAAGGATTATGTTGCACTGAATAAGGTGTGTTTAAGGGATGACAAGTTAGATTTTTTATGAGAGTATGCAAATAACTTCAGGAATATCTTAAATAAACTAAAAGGGCAAAAATGTGTAGTTGAGAATCACATTTATTTAGTTTTAACAGGAAAAATGCTGATTAGACCTTATTTGAATTAAAAGGATTGCAGTGAAATATCTTTATATGTCAGCTCATTTATAGCTCACAGTTGCTTTTGTACTGTAGGATCATTGTCAAGGTTACAGCCTCACTGTATTAATCCTCTGAGGGCATGCAGCATTTTTATGTGCTTCGTCCTATATCACACTCTCCATATAACCTGATCCCTCAACAAAGGAAGTGTTTCTTTTCCAAAAATGAAACGATGGCATCACACGTAACCTTCTTTAAAAACAATTAAACACACACTTTGCTCTTTGAAGCAAAGGGTAACCAGCTCAAACTTTCTCAACGTGTAACTAATAGTGTGGGTGCATGTGAAGTAATGGATGGAGCGCAGTTTTCTTCCATCATTAAGTTGGATAATTAAAGCTTTACCTTGTATGTGCTGGTTCACTACATTTTCCAGCCGATCGAGCCGCTCCATGATCCGGAGAGTGTCACCTTTTTTGTCACCTTCCAACTTTCTCTCCGTTAAAGGCATCGGGACCTTGATGTAAATATTGGCGATGTAGTTAGTAACCCATCCGACATAGAGCAGACAGACAATGTTGGTCATGCCGCTGAGGATCACGCATGTGGACACCAAAGTTTTGGTTCTTCTTGTGCAAGCCATTCCAACATCCCTCCATACAGCACAGCCTGCAGTCTCCCGTAAAACCTCAGCACTGGGCGACGGGCGCCGGCAAAAATCCTCCTCCTGGAATAATGAAGTTATTTCCAGCGACGGTGCAATGTCAGAAGCGCAAAGCGGCTACTTTAAAAGTACAGCTGGGTTTATTTTATTTACACTGCTGAATAATACACTGGATAATAGCTAACATCTACAGGTGAAGGTTCTCTCTATCGCTCCATTGTAAACCTCCGTCAGCTCAGTTCCATTTGAGGATTGAAAAAAACAGGAGGGACAGCGAGCATCCTGCTGCAGCCAATGAGAGGGATGGTGAGGACTGACAGCTTCCCTGCTGCACGCGTCTCCGCTGCGCACTGATTCTCTGAAAAATGATCTGGCCGGACCGAGTAGTCCAGGAAACTGAGTATTATCAGCTCTTAAAATCAACATGTACACACTGCACTTTTACGTTGCGTATTCGCTTTATGGCTTGAGCAAATGCAGCTGAAGCGTAGTGAAATGATTAATTTCTCAAAGGGTGTTTTTTCCCATGCTTGCGCAGAGAACACTAGTGAAATCTTAATTAAACTATGAGCTACAATACTGGATCAAACCACCAGATGGAGACAGCGAGACTGCACGAGAGATCTACGTGCAGGCAGTGGTTTGTAAACGGGTTGCAGGAAAGAAGCAGCATCATTTCATGCTGCTGTAGACACGCGTGGACCGTGACCTTAACCTTTAAATAGCCGCACCTTTCAGGCAGCTTGTGCGCTCTTCGTTTTTGTGAACGCCTCATCTTTCTGAGGCAAAGCAAAATGACAAGGTTAAGCAGGTGCCAACTTCCATCCTTCTTTCTTTCCCCACATCCAGAAGGCTAGGCCAAGTATAGCCAGTGAGAATATGGGCACATTAAATTATTATATCAGAATGAGTGCAAAGTGTTGCAAAGACTCTGTGTTATGTGCAGCAGTTATTTGATACGTTTTCTATATTTTTGTGTGAATTGAACATTGTTTATTGGGCTTTACAAGACTACTACTTTCTGTTTTATTTTCATTTGAGGTAACATTCATACTTTGTTGGAATTTGGTTGTGGTTGTATTTCAGATTCCAGAGTCTAGGAATTAATCCAGATTCTTAACTGCATTTTCATGAGAAAAATCCTCATGTTTTTACAGTTTTCTAGTGTCATTATCGGCTGATGATTATTTGCAAAGAATAGTAGTTCATTCAATCTGTCAGACAGCTACAATACAGCTGGCTGTCAAAACAAAAGCTTTGGATCCAGTGATTCAAATAAAAATAAATAGAGTGTTCATATCCCAGTATAAATCAGGTAATATGGCAGGGTTATAGATAGTAAGTAATGTGGTCTCTTAAAATAATGTAGAAAAGCTTAATTATTTTCAAATCCAGTCTTGTTTTACTGGAACAACATAAAAGCAACAAAACAGCAAAACAACCTTTGATATTTTTTGTAGATATAACTCAAAGAAGTGATGAACAAGTAATGTTTGATTGGGACGCGCTGCTAGTAATAAATGAATAAATGCATACATAAAACTGCACAATTTGAAATAGGTTCTTCCCACTTGTTTGAATGAAGCCAACACTCCCTTCAGCCATTGTTTTAGATTTTCTTTTTATTCTTGATTGATAGGTCAGTGTTAGGCTTAAAAAACACATTCCTTGTTACAAGGATTTCACTAAAAAGGAGTGAAAAAGCAGCCAATGACCTTCATAGAGCCTGGATAACTATGTCCAAGACCATTTTAAAAGATTCCAAGAACATCTGCCTCCTTAAAAGCAAAATAGAAGGAAATCGAGGGGTGACTCAAGACTTTTGCACTTAACCACATTTTGTTTTTATTTCTTTCTTTTATTTTTTTGGGGAATAAAAAAAACACGTAGTCTTTGTATAAATTTTTTTTTTCTGAAATTTGTTTATGTCGCCGTTCGGTCATTGTAATAGTATAACTGAGTTACTTAGCACAGTTTACATTTGTTCTGCAATACTTAACTTTTGTTGACCTTTTCAGGGCACAGATTTGCAAAACTGTCCTTTGTTTGGTAGCTATGAGATGATTAGTTGCAGGAGATTTCTGCTCATTCATCTCAGCTTATAAAATTGCCAAAGTATATAGAAGTTTTTTTTTGTTGTTTGTTTTGTTTTGTTTTGTTTTTTTTGTTGTTTTTGTTTGTTTTTTTTGCAGTAAATGGAGGATTTTTTTTCTGTTGTTTAGGTTATTTGCCTACATAAATATTATTTGCTATTTATATAGATGCGATAAAAGAGCATTTTCTTGCTTTCATTCCAACTTTACTTGTCCTCTGCCATTTGATTCTCCTGAAAAATATCAATACACTATTTGTGTGCCCCAAAGTTGAAATAAACCATTCTTGCATAAATGTTCATTATATAGTTTGTCCTGTTGTAGGTAACATTAAATATGTTGTGTGTCTGTGAGAGCTAAAAAGAAAAGTCACTTACAGTTTCAGGGTAGTATTTAAAGTAACCCATTGCTATAGCTATGTGCTCACTACAGAACATGAAAATAGAAGAGTCGTATTTTATATCTCTTTTATTCTCCATTGTAGTCCATGAACATTTTGTTCCTAAAGCTCACACATCCTGGAGGCATACTTTCACCTGAAATCACACCACTGATTTTCTTTTTCAAAGGTGGCAACAATCCCACTACAGCAACTTGCCACTGACAAGAAAGAAAGTTTCTTACATGGAGGATTTCACCCCAAATCTTGCACCTTCAAATCATATATCAAGTCAAAGAAAGGAGGGAAAGTGAGAGCCGGGGCCCCTATCCTGCAAGAAATATATCAAGTTAATCACATCAGGAAGATGATCCCCAACTGAGTAAAGTCTCAGACAGCTGCAACCCTGGAAGGGAGAGGAGGGACCATCGTGGAAGGATAAGCCCCTTCATTGTGTGTATTACCAACAGATTGAAACACTGGCTGACATCAAGAAGTCCTGTTGGTGGCCAGAGAAATTCTGGTTTGAATGACAGAAAGACTAAATATGGCAGTAAAAGTAGGCAATGAGCTATACTGGATGAGGCATACACGGAGTACAATCACCGAATGGCAGCAATGTTATTCAGGAACATCTGAAGTCAAGTGAAAGATTCTGAAGGTGGTGAAGAGAGACAGGACCAAGATCCTGTGGAACTTCTTACACTGGATGAGATTGATATTTAAGAAGCTTGTTGACTAACACCAGTGCACCATCACATGTGAATACCATCTGTGCAGATTCAGCTCCAGTTTCATTTTGCTGCTATTCTTGTTTAGAACTCCTCTTTATAAGGCAAAAATGCGAAATGATGCTTGCTGATAAGCCTTTAATCACTTGCTATCCTGGTTTCACAATATTGTTACTATGACAACCTCAAATTCTGGTGCATTTTTAATTGACAAATCATAAACACCTGCAGGTGTTAGACATGCGACTTCCATCAACATCGTTGAACTGGGGCCAAGCTCGGTGACACTTTACTATGCTCTCACTGAATGATCTGCCTCACCACCAAATGTCATAGTCTGAGTGAACGGACTTCCTCTTGGCTGATTAATTACTGTGTGCAAGAGGTTATTTGATAATCATCTCTGTAAAATCCCACAAATAAAATGGTAGTCGCTTTATCTGTAGGACTTCATGGTAAATTCCCTCATCAGAAAGACAGCAACCATTATTCAGCAAACCACACACTTAACAAAATTTAGACAAAATTTAGACTGAAAGCATAAAAGAAATGAGTAGCAAATTGGAAAGTTTTGCATCGACTTGTCACCCATCTTCTGAAATGTTGCTTTATTGCTATGATGTAAATAATTTTATGTCAAGTGTGAGAAAACCCTCTTTTCCCCCTGACAATCTGTTACATTATGTGTTAGCACATAATGTAGTAGAAAAGACGAAGAGAAGCTTTACATTTTTTCAGTGGAAAGACATCCACATGTAATCTTTGACCGAGGGATGCACATGTGGGCAAAACCTCTGTGCTACACAGGAAGATAGTTAAGTTTTTTAATGTTTATGAGGACTGAATTATTTCAAATGTGAAGAATGTGCTCCTTTCACATCTTAATGTTGAGTAGATATGCCAATTTTCCACTTCAGAATATTCCCACACTTATTTAGGAAAGGAAAAGCAGGCACCCAAAGCTGAAGTGTACTCACTCATTAACTCGGTTAATGATCATTATAGTTTGCTTTGAATGGGGCTCTGATCTAATACTCCAGATTGGATCTGGACAGCCATCCGTCCATCCGTCTGAACCATCCGTCTGACCATTCATCTGACTGTCCATCCATTCATTTCCCTCCACATATCTGAAGTTAGATCACAAAGACAACAGGTCCAGGAGGGATACCTAGACATCCTCCAAGTCTTACCTAAGGTCAGAAAGGATTTATAACCCCTCCAGCATGTTCCTGGTCTCCCCCCAGGTCTCTGTGTTCAAAGAGCCAGTTTGTGCTGCTAGGGATACAACTGCCTTTGCCTGTCACCCAGCTTGCACTGCACCAACCTCGAACTTCCTCCCTGCAGGTGGTAAGCCCATGTGAAGTAAGCATCAAGGCACTCCAGGTTCCTTGTGCAGTTTTAGATTTTTTTATATTGAGAATAAACTATTTTCTCAACTGTGCAATCAGCATAAAAACCGTCAAATGCAGTGATATACATTCCATGTTTACAAAGAATTAAGATAGATGTGTTTCTTTTTAATGGAGACTCTTCACATACTTTTAGTTTGTCTGACTTTTGCCAATGTCTTGTTAAGACTTGAGGGGATACATGAGATGTAACTAGTGTTCACCTCCAGCAGCTGCAGGGCCAAAATTCAGGTCAGCACCGT
The DNA here is from genome assembly GCF_017639745.1 of Melanotaenia boesemani. Taxonomy (NCBI): domain Eukaryota; kingdom Metazoa; phylum Chordata; class Actinopteri; order Atheriniformes; family Melanotaeniidae; genus Melanotaenia; species Melanotaenia boesemani. The sequence goes on from NC_055682.1 coordinate 20,535,266, forward strand.
CTTTCTTTTAATTACGAGTGAATCCATCCACACCGCTCTAATCATGATCACCCAAATGACAAAGTGAGGTGTTGTAATACATGATGAAACAAGTGAAATGCAAGGCAACAAAGACAATTCACACTGGCATTACACCTCTAATTAATCTACAAGGACCCAATTTCTCAAATACCTGTCTATGTAGTTTAATACAATTCAACAATCCTGCAATGAAGAATACTAATTAAATAAACATATTAAAGCTTACCTTTCATAGTTTTTTTTTTAAATTAAAGACTGATTAAATTGTTCTTGTAAACTGAACTTTGTAGGTCTGGTGACTAAATGTTAAAACAGTTTATATTGTTGAATATTTGCAGGTTCTTTCACAAGTTTCTATTAAACTCCAGACACACTGTGATCAACCCACAAACACACTGTGGCCCGGTCTGGTCTTTTTTTTTTAATGCATACAACAGCCAGACGTGTTTATATAATGCCCTCCATCCTTTCTGCAGCACAATCAAATGGATGTCCCGCTGGTGAAATTTCATTGAAGTTCAACCTTCTGTCACCCAAAATAATTTAAATAATCTCATCTCGCACTGAATTTTGTGTCAGAAGGTTTAATGTGTTATTAACATGCTGTGGCTCTACAAGCTGCCTGTGGAGTGCCAAAGCCAATCTTTTCAAATGTAATCACCCCCCCACCCACTCACCCACCCGGTCATGAGTCGATAGGCATTAACAGACCAAGGAAGTCACATGTGTCTTTAATTTTTGGCAAGTATTTGATGAGAAAATTTGCTCAGAAGAGAACTGTATATGAAAAGCCAGAGAGAAACAAAGGAGATGATGGTTTTGAACTTCTCAGCTGGGGAGAAAAGTCTCTTCAGGATGAGGGCACTGGGGTGTTTCTTTGATGTAGAAAACTTTAGTAATGGATCAAAACATGGTGACAGGGAGCTTGAGGAAGAGCAGAAATCTAGTTTGGCAGATTAATAATAATAAAAAAAGGGTTCTTAAAGAAAATAGTTTACTCTTTCAGTTTAGTTCTCTGAAACAGAAGTTGCACAGCTTGTTTATGGTGGCAAAAAGGAATCAAGTAAGGTCTGTGTCTATCTGTGTCTATTGGAGGATTTAAAAAAAAAACAATCAAAAACATGTTTTTTCCTCATCCATAGATTCCTTTGTTGTTGTATTGTACTTAAACACAATGGACTTAAAAGTAAAAAAAAAGGGAAAGTCAGAGAAAAGAGAGAGTTTGATTGAACTGCTAACTTGCAGGTAGAGGATCAATCTTTAAATACATTATTACAACGGCTGCACTCCTGCAAATATTCTTTTGTCTGAGAAAAAATAAAAAGTTGTCTTGACTCAGAGACACATTGCTCCTTTACAATGTGACTCAACCACATCCTAAAATTGTCACACACTAGACAAGGCTTCTGGGAGAAAGAAGGAGACTTTTTCCAAAATTGTGGTCTCCAAAAATATGTGTAAAATGTAATATATAAGTAAAAGACAGAAAGCAAAGACATCCAAATCATTTTAACCAAATATAATTAATCTGTTTAATCAACAAAACACAATGTACTATGAAAACATCAAATAATGAAACCAGGGGAGCTTGAGTGTGTACATGAGTGTTTAAAACACACTTTGCTGAAAATTAATAAAAGTCTTTATGAAGTTATTGCTACATAACTGCAAAGATATTTGTCTGTCAAACTGTTCACACTTTATGAAAAGGATGTAAAACTCATAAAATCAGCAGATGTGCCAACTGTACAAAGTTTAACAGTCAATAATATTAAAAAGCACAATAAAACTTGTGATATGACTTTCTTGTTATATACATTAGTATTAGTGTTTGGGCAGGGGTGATTAAAGTCATACAGCTCAGGACCATACTTAGTAAAAAAGTTGTTGAGAAAATTATCAATAGTGTTTGCTTTTTATTTTACCATTTAGTTGTAATAATTATTTCCTCAATCTAGACCTCCTATAAGGTCTCATTTACACACACCACCCTTTTCCTGGACTGTGTGCCCCTGCCTGGACCCCCTATCAAAAATTTGCATGTTTCTGTTTTTAGCTACCAATCTGTTGTTCAGAAATTGGTTTCCTTTTGTCATTGTCACAGAAAATAAATAAAGTAGCCCTTTTTATCCCTTAACATTTACTTCCCTAAACAATGCCTTACTGTCCTAACCCTGGGGCACTTTAAGTGTAATCCTTATTACATGAGTTTTGTAGAAAAAACTTAATCTGTTTTAAATCCCTTTGTTTGTAAGCCTTTAAGCCAGGGGTGATTCACATTTCCAAACAAGCCTAAACGGTTATTTCTGAACCCCAGTTTATCTGAAGCCAAAAAGAAAACCAAAACCTTTAAAATGTAACAAGCAGAAAATCCACTTAAACATTTGTTTGGACTGATATTAAAAACTTAATCTCTGTGCTTGGAGACACTGAATTATAAAAGTTCACACTGAAGCAGAAAATATCTGTAGCACTCTTGCTAAGGACAAATCAACAGCTCCTTTGAAAAGCAACAGATTTTCTTATGACAGATAGTTGTATCTTACAACTCATCTCTCAGAAAAGAACAAAAAGGATGTAAAGTGTAAATCATTGCCACTGTGGTATATCACGATCCTCTGCAATATCTAAACATACAAAGTAGGCAAACAAGCAAAAACACAGCATGTGTTAACACACAGTGAAAGTGAGTATGAAGCATTATTCCACAGGCACGTTGCCACACAGCTCATACTGAGAACCATTTCCAGCTTTCACCTTTAAATCAAAGTCTTTCCCATTGAAACCATTTGGTCATCTAGTTCTGATGCATCACAAATACCTAAACAGCACAGGATGATATTCAGCTAAAGATTTGGGCTTTATGTACATGTAATTTATCAGTTGTGTTGTATATAAATATAATCAGAATCAGAATAAATAATACTTTAAATGATCCCAGAGGGAAACTGTTGCATTGCAGTGCTCCTTAAAACGATGACATACAGTAAGAGAAAAGGAGAAAATAAAGAGGGTGGGAAGGGTTGTCCAGTATAGTTCTTAGCTTGGACAACATCCTCCCCTTTGACACCACCCTCAGAGACTCCTACTCCACTCCAAAACCATGACTGGTCTCACGAATCATTTTACTGAGTCTGCTGGTGTCAGCAACCTTCAATCTGCTGCCCCAGCACACTACAGCATAAAGAAGGGCACTGGCCACCACAGACTCATTGAATGGCCCTTAGCCACCTCAGAAAATAGAGATGGCACTAACCCTTCCTGTAGATGGCATCAATGTTTTTGGTGAAGTCCAGTTTATTGTCAATGACCCCTCCAAGGTATTTGTAGACCTCCAAGGTGTCCACATTCACAATACCGATGGAAATGAGAGTCATTGGAGTCCGCATGTCATACATCATCATCATCATACTTCCTTTCGCCTTTTGCGTTGCCATGGTTAAGTCAATTCCTCCACTAGAGAGCAATGCTAAGTTTAGAGTTCACTCCTGCGAGCCGATATCAGTTTCAGACACCATTTGGCAGTGGTAATGCATCGCTATAAAGTTATTTCAAACCGGCCAACAAACCATCTTCATTCTTCTTCTTCTTTTTTTGTTCCCTTCATGATTTTCTTCATCTTTTCTAGTTTGCTTCTTTCCCTGGTTGAATGTCATCTATAGCTCAACACTGTACCCATGATTTCCATGTCTTCTGTGTCAAGCAATGGATAGCTTCTCTTTCTGAAAACGGACCAAATTACATACGTAACTGAGGCAAAAAAGATGGACAAAACTGTGTGTTCGTCTGTGTATCCATCTTTGTGTCAAGCATAAATGGGCCTTAACATGGTTGTTGTGGGTGGAAAGATGGATGGATGGATGGATGGATGGATGGATGGATGGATGGATGGATGGATGGATGGATGGATGAGTGGATGGATAGATGGATGGATGTTCGGACAGACAGACAGACAGGTAGGTAGGTAGGCAGGCAGACCGACAGACAGACAGATAGAGAGATAGATAGATAGATAGATAGATAGATAGATAGACAGACAGACAGACAGACAGACAGACAGAGCTTATAATAAACCTTCCTTTCTTTTCCATTCTCTCTGCTCTGGTTGAAGTTTTGGAACTGAGACATCCTTTAAAGCAGTTTGCTAAGATTGATTTCTGGGTCACAGGCAGGAGGACAGAGGAGAGACGAAACAAGGAGAGGCACAAATTGGAGAAATGCAACAAGCCTCATTGATGATGGGGTCATTGATGGAGTCAATGAGAGCGGCAGGAAGTAAAATAAACATCAAACATTAAGCACAAATTTTCAAACCTAAAACATGAAAACAAAATGCTTTAACCAGTAAAAGGTACAAGAAATTAAATCTATTTACTATAAGCTTCACCATCTAACATGTAATATTTGTCCACTGTACAACTAAAGGCGGTGGAACTGCTTTACTAGCTCATAGCTCAATTGCAGCAAAAATAATATCATTAGATAATCTTTCTTCATTTGAGCATCACTCATTTGTTATTAGCAGCCCACCAGTCTTTTGCATTACAGCTTATCATCCACCAAAACCTCCTTCTGGTTTTATCCAAGAGTTCTCTGAGATTTTATTAGCTGTACACTGTAAGTTCAAGATTATAGTAACTGGTAATTTTAATTTGTATATCTGAAATAGTGGTGATATGTATGCCAGCAACTTCTTAAACCTTTTAAACAGTATGGGTTTTACTCAGCGTGTCACACAGCCAAGATACAACAGAGGACACACCCTGGACCTGGTCATAACTTATGGTCTGTCCACTGTTGTGTCCTCTGTTGTTGACCTGACTGTGTCAGACCACTACAGTGTGTTTTTTAACATAACCAGTTTTAGCCAATAGGAAGCCCCTGTGAGAAAAGTGAGGAAACGATATATTACTTCTGGAGTGGCTGCAGATTTTATTGACATTTTAAAGCACACTCCTGCTCAGATTTTACCTGCTTCCTGGGATTTTATTGTTGATATTTTTACCAACAGTTTAAAATCAGTAAATGATTTAACAGCTCCACTGAGAACAAAAAATGCAAACCAAAGCCACTGTGGAGAAGTGAGAAAATTAAATAACCGAATCAAAATTTCATGGAAGCAGAAAGAAAATTGAGATAAACAAAACTATTTATTATGAAATTGTCACTCAAAATCTACAATAAGGAATTGAAATGGACAAAAACACGTCAATTTGCCAGTCTCATAAATGACAAGTAAAACAATACCAAATCCTCCATGCCACAATCAACTCCTGCATGCAACAACTTTGCAGTCCACTTCAGAAATAAAATCAGTACTATCAGATCCAGCCTTTTATCTCAATTTAATGTTGATTTTAACATACCTGAAGTGATTGTTTTGTCCTGGTTGAGGCAAAGACGCTACCTTTCAGATTAAATTCCCACTTTAAAAACACTTTATGGTTTATTTGAGTGTGAGCTCTTAAATATAGTAAATTACTCTCTTCAGACTGGTGTGTCTTCGCCACTTTAACTTAAAATGGATGGATGTACAAAACATTTCTGTCCTGGTTTTACTGGATCTAAGTGTCACCGGATTTTACTAAAGAGACTAAGAAGTCTGGTGGGCCTCTCAGGTGTTGTTTTTAAAACATCTCTCTCCTTTCTCACAGACTGACAATTTTTTGTAAACATGGATACATGCTCCTCAAGGACCCATAAAAAATGTGGCATTCCCCAAGGTTCAGTTTTAGGCCCAACATTTTAAAATCTGTATATGTTGCCACTTGGGGGTGACATCAGGAGACAGCTTTGATTTTTACAGCTATGCTGATAATACACAGCTTTACATTACATATAAGTTTAGCTTATAACTAAGTTTTTATATTTACTTATTAGTTTTTTGTGGAAGGATATTGTTTCCCCACCTGGTGCCAAGAAGTTTGTTTATACGGTTAATTTTTAGAGACAGCTTGTTTTAGAGGGAGGAGGGGTTCTATGTCCATTTAATCTGTGTGTGTGTGTGTGTGTGTGTGTGTGTGTGTGTGTGTGTGTGTGTGTGTGTGTGTGTGTGTGTGTGTGTGTGTGTGTGTGAGTGAGCATGTTTAGGTGAGTTTATGCTTTGATTTGTTTTTGTGCATCACACAATAACAGCATTTTGCTTTATAGCAATGGCAGTCACTAGATATCACCACAGGCTGTTTTTGACACACACCATGGCTGATTCAGCATAGAAACCCAAGAAGACAAATATCAGATGAAACAAGGGAAAAAGAGAGAGAGAGAGACTGTCAGAGCAAGAGATAAGACAATTGTCAACAAAAGACTGGCTTTTACTGGCTGGAGAGAGCTCAGAGAAGAGATTGGGTCCAAAAGGGATGGTGAAAAAGACTTTGTTAGAAGAAGGAAATCTTTCAAAAGTTGTGCCACTCTAAAGACAAAAGAAAGCTTATTTTAAAGGCTCCAACATTTAATGATGCTGAAGCCTCAAACTGCAGTAATTTCACATTTTTTAAACTGGTATCCAGAATCTTTTGTTTTTTGGATTAATACAGCCGTATTAAATTCTGGACTGATACTGCAGTGAGTACAAATTTGGACCATTAAGCCTATACCTTTACCATGTAATACACTGATTTGATACCGGTGATTTGAGATAATTCAAGATACACATTTATGCTCAGATTTTAGTGGTTTCATTTTTGAAAAATATCTTACAACAACTGAATGTTGATGCCATGCTTGATTTATGAAATTTATGTGGAAATTATGTGAATTCAAATATGAACCAGTGCTGTACAATATGTGAGCCTCTGCACAATAAACAACAAGATGTGAATCAATACCTTATTACAAGACAGTTTGTAACATGACATAAGAGCCAAACAGCTCTTGGGCCTGCCTGACTGACTGGGAGGATCTACAAATACCTGCTCTTTTTTATAATACACAGCTTATTCAGATCTATATTAAAGCATTAGTAGTTTGTGTGACTGGTTTTGTCATAAGGAAATTAAAGGAATTAGAAGACAGATGGATAACAGAAAAAAATTAAACTCAACATCAGACTATGGTTTGTTTGTTGAATTCCAACTCTTTTTTTCTTAACTAAGTGCACTATTTTTTTTATCCTAAAAGGAAAAATAACATTGATTTAAACACAAAATTCAAGCAAAACATTGTCTTAATTTGAACAAATGAAGGAAGAGCAATCAAACAAAAGCAAAAAGTAAAAACACACACATACACAGTTGTTGACCCATACATTTAATGATAAATACAAATTTACGTCTGGTTACACCCTGCATGCCCTCAGTGCTATAAAATGGTCTCTGGTGTGCAGTCTGCACATACATAAGTAGGATATGATTTACACTTCAAAGCAACGCAAAAAGAGATGAGGGAGAAAATAAAAGACAGAGGGAAAATAGAAGGAAAGAGACTGAGTGGCCCATGGCTTAGTTATGATTTGATTTTCATTAAGCAAGAGAACTTAATAGAAGTAAATCTAAGTGTGCATCTATGCTGCCTCCATTCACCACAGGTTAGTTTGTTTCTGCCATTAGGATGAGCTGTGGAGAGCGCTCTCTACGCACAGCTGGAAAGTTACAGATTCAGGCGTAGCTTGTACCGGTAAGTTGATCTCCAGCTTATCAGTCATGTTGCTCCTTCTGTTTCTATCCTTCTTGTTTTCTTTGTTGCTCCAAGGGAAACAAATATCTAAATCCAGTTTGATGTAAAATAAATAGTTAATTTTAGTTGTTAGAATAAGGCCAGAGCTGTTTTACGTAATTCAGCATCACCTTCTTCTCTCTGGGGTCAGTCTTGTGTCCAACAAAACAGGCACTTTACTTTTCAGACTTTGAATCAGTATCTAAACTTTAGATCAGGGCTACTCAATTCGGTCCTACGAGGGCCGCAATCCAGCAGTTTTGCCATGTATCCCTGCACCAACACACCTGAGTTAAATTAATGAGTCATTGTGTAGAACCTGATTGGCTGTTAGAGTCACCTAATTTGACTCAGGTGTGTTGGTGCAGGGATACATGGAAAACCTGCTGGATTGCGGCCCTCGTAGGACCGAATTGAGTAGCCCTGATCTAAAGTTTAGATACTGATTCAAAGTCTGAAAAGTAAAGTGCCTGTTTTGTTGGACACAAGACTAACCCCAGAGAGAAGAAGGTGATGCTGAATTACGTAAAACAGCTCTGGCCTTATTCTAACAACTAAAATTAACTATTTATTTTACATCAAACTGGATCAAGAACAGCCTGCAACACATCTATCTCTAGAGATTTTATCTTGCACAGCTGGGAAAAGTTCACATGAACATCGTTATGCATTATTTTTTTCTGTGCTTCTTTAATTTATATAATGCAACACAGGTTCTCTGCTTTTTGACTAAACACTAACAACTCCCTACATATAAACACCAAATTATATACTTTAGTTTTACCCTAGTCTTTAGATCCTCAGTGAGACTTTGATGTTCTTTCTTTTATTGGGCAAATTCAGCATCAGCTTCTATTTCACAGTAAACCATTCACCCCTGACAAACAACATGACTACAAATGTTGCTTTTTTGTTCAGCAGACAGCCATGCACAGATGTCTATTCTGCAGATATGAGGTGGATAGGACACAAGAGCTCATTTAGATCAACTGTAATTACTAGAGAAAGTGTAATGACCAACATCATTCTTGAAACCATGAGAGGAAGCAAAGAGAAGCAAAAGCAAGAACATGCAATTTGTAGCCTGTACAGAGGAAGCACATTGTTTTTCCTCAATGTTGAAGGAACTCAATTAATTGCAATTAGCGTTTGCCTTTGAATGAGAAATTGTTACAGCATAGCCCCATAGGAACATTAAACAACAACATGCTTTGCTTTTCATTTGTCTTACTTAACAAGAGAAAAAGATTAATCTTCTTGCAAAGGTTCGTCTAACCTGCCAAAGCATGCATAAGTTTAATTTAATCTGTACACTTGAGTCACATTTCATACCCACTGGTTTTTAGTGTTATCCCAAGTGATGCAATTATCCTTCCACACCTAATAAATAACTATTACCATCCAAAATTGTAGGCATTATTCAAAACTTATTTCATATAATATTATGCTCGAGTGACAACACCCTAATTTAAATGATTACAGAATAAATGTTAAGTTGTCCTCTTTCAATGTCACTTTTGTTTAAAGTTTGTTTAATCTCAACTGTGTCTTTTGTTGACATATTTTTCTTGTAACTGAGAGAGGTCCTCAAGTTTCTTTCTATATTGTGCAAAGAGGTGACAAACAAGGCTGCTACAAGCTTTAGAAACATGTTTGTAGGGGCTTCATTGAGCCCCCTTGAATCCTGACTTTATGTTTTGCAGTTGCAACAACATCACTGTTGTCCTTTTTCTCTCAGCTACAAAGCATTAAAGAGGGACAGAAAACATATTTCCTGGTATATATTCCATGCCACTCTTTTATCAGATTGTTATGTGCAGTTAGTATAAGTATAGATTTGTGAATTTTAATTGATTCACCATTTGGCATTTGGTCATATACTACAAGTCCAAACAAGCCACAAAAATACTCCTCTTGGGTAATAATAACTGTAAAACTAATTTATTTTACCAAATCTCTTTTGAGGAAAGTGGAAATACTATTTGGATTATTCTCATTGCCAGGCGGTGAAATACATGATTTCTTAATACTGCAGTTACATGGTGGAGGAGCATAAAGTGTAAAAGATTTACGCTGGTACCACATTCAGCACAAGGTTTATGCTTCACTGACTGTACAGCATTGAGATTATGCTCATTTCATGTCTATCAAACGGATCTGTTGGGATACCAGTACTATGAGACGCACTTCATGGGGTGGTGATGAAACTGCCACTTCTGTGAAATAGTCTGAAGTGTATAAATTAAAGGAAGGGAGGATGTTGAATCATATTATAATCTTCTAGGTTGCACAAGGGGACCCAATATATATACATTCCCATCCCAAACTTAGTAGTTAATTATAGTTTCTAAACCTTACCAAAACATACATTGAAAGTGAAAGAAAAAAATGTCAAAGAGACACTGAAGAACATGAAAATAGAATAACATCTGCATTAAAATATGAGCCAGAAACTTTTTCTTTCCACTTCACCAACATTCTCCCACTCTTAAAACATGTTTTTGCAGGTCTTTGTATTCATTCCAGTAAGAGAGGGGATGTATAAATCCGTCAAGACAAGCAAAACTGCAAGTTGACCATGACCTGAGAATTTGTTTGCCCAGTACAGTAAAGCTGCAAGCTAACATCGTGTTCTTTGTTTTTTCCAGTAGTTACCTACTTTGGGTTTTCTAAACTGGGCAACTTTTATTTATTTATTTATCTATTTAGTTATCCCCCCCCCCCCCCATCAGAGTCTTCATTCATTTGTTGGCGCATAGCCAGAGGTTATTCTGTATTAGTTCTTTTACTTCTGTTTTTTTTTTTATTGTTATATTTTTGGCAGCATTAGTCTGTCTGTTAGCAACATAACTCAAAAAGTTATGGACAGATTTTAATAAAATTTTCAGGAAATGTCCAAAATGGAACAAAGGAACAAGTGATTACATGTTAAGGGTGACCCAAATCACCGTCTCGATCCAGGATTTTTTTAAGGAATCTTTACTATTGGGAGATAAGGATAATTTTGCCATTATAGCTTCTAACTCATCAGATAATGCCCAGAATTATTGGCAAAAAACAAACAACAACAACAACAAAACATGATCATGGTAGATGTTATAATCTGAAATTGTGTGACCTGAATCATGTTGATATTCTGGATCTGGTGATCCAGATGATTCATAGGGAGGTGGGCTGTTGAGATTTTGGGGGTTTTCTCAGGTGAGTGACCCTATGGCTTGGCAGAGCTCTTCACTCTCTGAGTGCTTATAGTTTTGTAACTGCAGATATGCTCTTCATTCCAAAAAAATTTTTTAATTCACCCAGTCTATTTTTTTTTTTTTTCAGGAAATGATTTTACAAATAGTGTAACTTATGTTTAATAGAAGGACACAAAGGGGCCCTTTTGTACCTACACAGACTGCTGTTGTGGATGCTTTCTTTTCCACACATTTTAGAACCCATAAATTAAGTGTTTTGCATTTAGAACACGTGCACAAGCTGCACAATAAATTGTCTCAGATATGTTTCATGCAGTCTAAAGTTATAGCTATACAATCTATTTTCAGTTCCTCAGCAGAAATTTAAAGTCATTGTGAGGATTATTAGTTTAAATTTTACACCATTGAAACACTATTGTTTCACTTTCTTGGATAAAGAATCAAGTTAAAATAATCCATCTTTTGAATGGCTCACACACTAACATGCTGCAGGTTATTACTGCAACTCCACATTTTTTCCTTTTCAGGAGCCTCAGAGCAATGGCTGCCGACTCATTACGGCTAAAAAAGATTAGACACAATATATGCAATTATAGAAACAAAAGCAAAAACACTGCCAAATGTTTTTGCAGACAAAGTAACTGATACAATCCTTGAGGAATATTAAACAGCTAAATTAAATTGGATCTTTCAAATAACAGCTTCAAAACCCAATGAATGTGCTTGCAACAGGGATATAATGGTGTCTGCTCTGGATACATGCCGAGAAGGCTAAATAGTTTCTCCCCCTGAGCTCCCTGCTGGGTCATGACAGGTGTCACACAGCTTGAACACACTCAGTCACATCATCAATGAAAGCTGCAACCCTCAGGCTGGCTGTTTAACAGCCTCAGCTTTAGTAAAGTCTGTCCATTTTAACTCTCTCTGATCAGAGTCCTAATGGCCTCCACAGGAAAGGAGTCCAAGGTGTTTTGGTGAGTGAAGTGGAAGTTCTTACTTTCCTACAACTAATAAATGGAAACTGCACAGCAAACTGTGGGTTTGTTATGCTGATGAAATTGGTAATAACTGCTGGAGATAGACTCATCTTGTGCTTAAATTGGATTTGTTTCCCAGGAGCACAAAGTACCGGAAGAAACTCAATTCCTGTTAAATTATATAACTGCAATGATTTGTAGTATTGTAAATTATTGCATTCTGTTTTTCCTTTTTAATCTAAATAGTAAACGGTCCACATTTTAAGTGCTTTATAGTGTCTCTCTTTTTAACCAATTCAAATAAAGACTCAAACAGTGCTTTTTATACTTTTGCAGGCTATCTATATGCAGCACTTATGTTCTAAAAATACGCTCTGATAAGCAAATGGAGTAGCTTTGGTTTTCATGTCCATGTACACCTATACAGGTAGGGGAATGAGATCTAAACCAGAGTCGAAGACAGCCACTACACCCACTGAGCTTCAGCTGCTGCAATCTATGCAGCATACCTACTTTTCAGAATAAATAAATAAATAAATTAATAAAAAGGTTGTTATGGGGTGGATAGTGTGCTAATAAAATAATTTTAGTGCCAGGAAAAAATAAACTTGTACATCCTGTGTTTTCCAATAAAAAAGTTAAAATGACTTTGTTGTTTGTATGTTTAGTTTTAATATCTTAAAAATGTATTATCCTGTAACCATATAGTTCAGTTGGTAGACACCTGCTTTAAGAGAAAAAGTGACATCAACTAATATTGTGACGTTTAACAGCTGAGGAGCTGGATATTTCCATTAGGAGAAACAGAGAGCAAAAACACATCCAAGTGTTGATGCAGGGTAGCCAAACATATAACTCCAAATTAATTCAAAAGTTGCTCAAAATAGTATGTTGTTGGTATTGAAGTTTATGTGTATTTAGAATTTTAAGGTGTTGCTAGATGACTGACTATATATATTCTATTCTTTCCTATTTTAGCTAAATCAAAGTGTGCATATTATAAGCAAAAATCTAAATAAAAATACTTTTTTATGTTAGCTATTAATAGCAGGAGATATTTGATAGAGTTGAGGTAGAGATCTGTGACTGACACATTATTACATACTACCAGTCAATTAAAAATGGTTAAAATTAGTTGTTCTCTGTTCCTTATGACAACATAATCATAATCATTACAAATAAATGTAAAAGTAAACCTCACTGCTCTTCAGGTTTTGCCTTATTACTGTACTCTGTGTTAAATGAAAAGCTTCTAATGCTTGTTTTTGTCAGGATTACTGGCAATAAAAACTCAAAAGTAATGTAAACTCAAAATCTTTTATGTATGAATAAACTTTGCAACTTGAAATGTTAAAAATTCTTTCTTTAACTGCAGCTCCGTAAGCCAAGAATTCAAGTCCTCAAACTAAATGACAGCCAATCTTAAAGAGTTTTTAAGGACTTTAAACTACACTGAAATAAACAAGAAGCTGACACATTATGATGCTGGCAGTTGTCAGGAGGTTGTAGTTTGTTGCTTGTCAAGCATTAATGAGATTTACAGTTACTGGATTGATGCATGCGAATCACTGGACTGTGACCTTGACAAGCACATCTTATCAAACTAATTAATTCATTACAGCTCCTTCAAGTCACTATAAATCAACGTGTCACTCTCCAACTGGCAACAGATGCAGAAGACATTAGGCAGTCTATTATGTTCATGTATTACTGCTGATAGAAACACCATTATGTTGTTGAGGATGAGAAGACACAGAAACCTGATAAGCAGGATTTTAAGCAGCTTTCAGCAACATAATTTGCTTAGAGGTGACTGTACACTGATTTAAGAACTAACTGATCAGGACTAACTAAAGTACTTTTCAACATATAAAAAAATTCAATACTGCCTCCACCTGCATGTATTTTTTGTACATAAATATATTTCATACTTCACACACTGACAATTTCAGTTTTGGATCGTCTTGCCATTCACTGACAATGTATGCTGAGTAAAGTTACCATAGTGCTTGCATCATGATCCTTTGGCCCCCGAATTCCCCAAAAAGCTAAGCTTTAGGTGTATCAATCTACTGGACTCTTCAAAGCTTGAGCAGGTTTATGTCGATGATCATTTCAAAACAACTTCTATTGATTTTTTTTCCACCTCTTTTTCCTCTACGTGATCCCATCATTCTCTGTAAGTTGCTAAAACTGTTAGGACTTGTTTAAATCTAAAACTGAAAGGCTATCTTCATTAGTTATTTTAATGTTCACTCTGAGTTGTGAGAAACAAAAATAGCCTACTAGCAGCTTGTAAAGAATTATTCACCTCAACAACCGTTTTTTTAGTTTTGAAGCTCAAATATTTCTTCACACTATTAAAAATTCTAGACTTCAACATGTCACATATATGAGTAAATAATTTTGCTTTATCATATAGATATTTGTAGAACTGTGATATATTTTTGATGTTTGCCATAATATATGACATATATGCACAGTAGTCAAATTTTGCTTCATAGTGACAAGCACACTTACACAGCTTTCATCTCAGTCTTGCCATCTTTATTAACAAATCTTGATCTTAAACACACACACATGACTAAAGTGTTACAGGAGTATGTTGATACAGGATAATTAACGACAACTGTTACGGGCCCCTGGCTTGGCGGCTTGTGGTCGCCATATTCAAAGAGGACTGTGCCAGCGCTTCGCGGTGGTTGGCTGGTTCTACACTTTGGAGTTCCCTTACTCTGCCAGGATTGGATGATTGGTCTACAGGTTCCGGATAGGCTGCCCAATCATGACGCAGGACCGTCTACATGTACTAAGGATTGCCTTCATTTGGGGCAGCTGTGTACAGGTGGTACACAGTTCGCCAGCTTTGGGAGAGGCTCTTTTTTTGTATGGTTCTGAAGTACCCTGTGTGTGCTTTTTGCTAAAACTCGATAGTGCTAATATTGACCTGATTTGATTATGGAGGACTAAACCTTACCTGAGTTTGTGTGAATTTACCTGAGTTTACCTGATGTGTTTGAGTTGGTTGATTTCTTTTTTTTTGTTTGCTTGCCATTTTGGGCTTTATTCCTTAAACGGACACCTTTAGTTAATCCTTTTGTCTTTTTGTTGAAGATTATATTCTGTGTTTACGTGAGTTTAAGTTTGTCGGAGTTGTATATATTTATTATGTGGATAATGTTTTTTTGTTATTAAATTGTGGAATTTTTCTTTTATAACCAGTCTCTGACTCTTATGTTAATACCCTTTTTACCCCTAGACAAAAGGGTATGTAACAACAACAAAGAGAGTAATCCTATTAATTAGGTTTTAACAAAAACAAAAAACAAAAAACAAAAACAAAAACAAAACCCACCTGTGAATCATGTAATCAAGCTATGCTTCTGATGCTTTGTAATATAATTTCAAATGTATTAAAATAATTTAAACCCAAATACCAATCAATAAATAAATAAATAAAAAGAGGGGAGGGGTGCTTTGTAAAATGTTAATAAAAACAGAATGCAATTATTTGCAAATCCTATTAACTGAGGTTTTCATTCCCAATACAACTGTTGGAAAAAGACATTTTAACAACAAATGAAAATATGAGCTAATTTTGATGGTCGCACATCTCAAAAAAGTTAGGACAGGGTAATATTTACCACTGTGTTGTATCCCCTCTACATAAATGTTTAAATCCATTGAGCTTATATAAGGGCAAGCTAAAAGTAAAAATGAGTCCTTGAATTTGGCTGACTTTATCAAACTGGATCTTACTGGGTCTTTTGTTACCAAAGAAGCAGTGAACTGATACTCCTCCAGGGCTATTCATGTTGTTTGTCACTGCCCAGTAACCTGTGTCAGACTGACAGGGCTTTATTCAGGTGTGGACCTCTCTGAACCCAACAGTCTCACTTACCTGACTCCACATCCATCCACACACCTGCTTTAATCCTCTAAGTGTATGGTATTAGAGCTCAGCACATTAACAAAGGGTGTTCTTTAAGCCTTGAACTGAATGAATGTGCTCAGGATGTGATTTTTAAAAGGCTGAGATTTTAGAAATTGCATACCTTTATAAAATCTAATAGAAAATAAATAAGTAAAAAATATATATATAAAAAAACGTGCCTCGGCATCTGACATTGCTTGGGTAGTAGGGGTGTTAAGCAATAATAAATAAGCTTTTCTGAAACTATTTTCAAATGACTAAATTTATTCATGGATACTGGTATTTTTCGTTATTGCATGCCTTGTAATGTGTAGTTTTCTATGAAACAATATGGTTTTGTTGGTTTTTTCATTTAGAAAAACAATTGCTGAGAGGACAGAGCCCAACCCCTCAGTAGGTACAACCACCTGACAGTGACTGGCTTCTCTTTCCTTTGACACCAAAACATTCAGAGCCTGGAGGATGTGCTTATAGAAATATCCTTTTCTGTGTTTGTATTGATGATTAAAGTCAGATATAACATACAAGTTCAGTTCTGAATAGACAGAAATGGCAGAAACTACGTCTGGTTCGTGGTTACCAAGGAGACACTTTTAGCTATGACTGATTGCCTGAAAAGCGGTGGCAATGGAGACATCAAGGCTTTTCTGAAAATCTTTTCCTAAAGGCAGTAGCACGATACCTACATGCTTTCTCCACTTTGCAAACAATTAAATAAAAAAACTGGAGCTACAAACAATAAACCTAATTAAATAACTGACCACTTTATGTCAGATTCAAATACATTTATGTGTTGAGGTGATCTTAAATTTAATGTTAAAATCATGTTTGGTTCAGAAAGATTCAAACTTTACAAGTTATACCCACATTTTTTTCTGAGTTACCATTGGAAATAGAAACCAGAGGAGATCTTTTAGAAGTTTAGTCATCCTGTTTCCTGCCAACATCTGTCTCATACCAGCTGACTAACTATGCATGCCTGATGTAATGTTCCACGTATGGCATGTCTCTCCTCTGCACATCAAATCAGTCAAAGTGTACGTCTACTCATCTGTCTGAAAAGTGTTATCTGCCAAATGACAAAGACAATAACATGAATGAATGATGATGTACAACTGTGAGATTTTACTGTAAGATAAAAAATCTGACAAGACTTGCTCTGTATTTTTTTAGGAAGACTGACCGTTTTTTCTATGATTCTTTTTTGACATAATTTCAGAAATAAAATAGACTGTTGTTTTAGGTAAATGTTACTAATAATCCTTTAACTGAACATTAGTTTGTGTTTCTGACTGATATCTCACTATGAAGCACTTTTGGATTCTTTCTGTGAAAAGGGTTCTACAATTAAATTTTACTTACTTTCTTACCTTCACAGTTGTTGAGGAAAAAAACACAATTAATATCATATAAAGGGCTTTACATAGATTTTGAATTATCTATATTTTGTGTGAATATCCAGTGTTGTAAGCAGGTTTGCATCATTCTGCAAGCAGCAGAGCTTGATTGCACTGTCAGTCCTCACCCTATTTGCAGTAATTCCACCCCTCAGGCCATGCCGTTCCCTGCTGTTTGCTCTGTGTTTAGAAGCAAAATGATTTCAAACGGTTTCTTTACCAAAAACCTCATATGTAGCCCGCTGGTCTGAAACATTAATCATTTTATTACAGCATCAGTAGTGCTGTTGGATGTGTTCATGTTTACATCACATCAGCTATAATAAATGAATTATGCAAATACATACGTACATACACGCTGTCTCAGAAAACTATTCATCCTCCTTTACATCATCAAAAGTCACTTTGATCTGAAGCACTTACAATGAAGTGCAGAATGTATGCTTCACAAACACATGTGCACATTAACTGGAACAATCAGCAACAGAGTGCACACAGTCCACAGCAATCCTGCATAAACACATTTGTTACTGATTTGTCACTGGTTAGTTAAAAGAATATGTCACCACAAATCATTTCTATTATGTGAAAGTGAGAGAAAAAAACAAATATTAGTCAAACCTTTTAACATGGCTGAATTTGTTGTCTTTTTCAACAGGGTTGTCTACAATGAATACAGTACTCACAAAAAGTTAGGGATATTCTACTTTAGGATGAAATATACAGAAAATGTAAAACTTTTTTTTTTTTTTTTTTTTAAAGAAGCGTCTGAACCATGAATCAACCACTTGTTCTGATTAAGTTAAACACTTGTATCTAAACAGGTCTCTTCATCATACTGTTCAGACCAAGACAACACCTAAAACATGACATGTTATTGAGACGTGCTGTGGTATACCCATCGCTGTTGTTAGTTTTTAGTTCAATTAATTAGACAGATAGATAGATAGATAGATAGATAGATAGATAGATAGATAGATAGATAGATAGATAGATAGATAGATAGATAGATAGATAGATAGATAGATAGATAGATAGACACTTTTTACATTTCCCGTATATTTTACTCATTCATATTCAAGTTGAATATCCCTAACTTTTTGTGAGTAGTGTATATACAGAAAATAATCCTAATTCATTCTTTTTCTTTACTCATTTTCTTTTTTTTTTTTTTTTTTTTTTTAACAAAGTGGCATAGAATTTAATATTTAATATGATGCATAATACTGCATGTTTCTTGTGTCTATGCTGCAAACATTGTGCTGGACGGCCTCATGGGGAGGCAACAATGGGAAAACACTTAAATTTCATATCAGAGAAAAGCATCACTCAATCCTCACTTGTTATCTGGACTACACTGCAAGTGATTCATTATTCTGCTGGGATTACATTTTTTCAGGAGAGGTGCAAGCACCTCTAAACAGCTGTGGCTCAGTTGGAAAAGCAGTCCACCTGAAGAGCAGTCTACCACCTGGGACGGTGATGGATCAATTGTTGGCTTCCCCTGAATTAATGCCAAAGTGTCCTTGGACAAGAGACTGGACCTTTCGTTGCCTCTCGATATGTCTCACAGGGTATGAATGCGTGTTAGTGAAAAAGTACTTATTATAATGTGCATTTCTTTTAATCTGTTTTTTTATGCACTTTTATTGCTTTCTGCACCCTGCTGTAATTTTTTTATGTAAAGCATTTTGAACTATTTTGTACATGAAATGTGCTATACAAATAACTTTGCCTTGCCTTTCCTATAATAGCAATAATAGTGCTGTATGAGTGTGTGTGAATGTGACATGTAGTGTAAAAGCTTAGACTGGTCAACATGTAACTAGTTAATTTACCATTTAAACTTCAACCAGAATTTTCAGTCTGGTTCAGTTCCTACAGATACTCATGAGCAAATGTAGTAGAATCATGGACTGCACAGCATATTTGCTATTATTTACATGGAAGATTTTTGAAAGAGCTTTGAAAGGAAAATATAGCAACAGTCAGTGAAGGTGTTCTTAATATTACTGAGCTCACAGCATGACTCTTAAGTTTGAAATTCTCCCCCATCCTTGGGTACCAGTTGCTCAGGGAGCAGGGGAATATAAGCCTGTACTTTGTGTATACTCCAAAAGTCTTTCTTTTGGCATGAATGAAAGGCTCTACTGAGGCAGGACATTTCTTTTTCACTGCAGAGACTTATAATTCGGATGCTTAATTGCATTCAGTGATTCTATTGTTCAGGTTTTATCTACAACCTTTTCTAGTCTAAACCCCTTCTTATTCACTCATGGCTTCTTCTTACCACACTTTGACTGAGGCTGACCAATTTACCTGAACAATACTAATTAATTTCGTGAAACAAATGGCTTAAAAAGACACAATTTGACAAGAAGAAGCAGCATTTACAGTCATAGATGGAAAACACTACTTTAATACTGGCTTGTAAAATGACTTGCATAATAAAAGTAAAGAGAGTTTTAAGTTAAAAATAGCATCTTTAATGTTTTTTAATTAATACATTCCTCCTGGAAGAGTGCTTCATAATACAAGACACAATTCAGAGGTGGATCTACAACCAACATCAATTCATAAAACTCGGAGATCGATTTTTTTTTATACATTTCCTTTTCAGGTGGCATAAGTGACCCTACTTTCGTGTGACTTATGCTCAGTGGGATCTTGTGTCGCCTCTGTCCAAAATCAGCTTATCTCACCAAGATAATGCTGCCTGCATGAATTTGTTGAAGCATATTTCACCAGTAAGATAATGTCAATGGCAAAAAACAAGAGAGCAGTTTATGAAGCATTTAGAAATGGAAAAAAAAAATGGAGAATTGCTGTTTCAGGGGCTGAAGTTTCAGCGACAGTTCCTAGTCTATATGATCACAGCAACAAGGTTGATAATTAAACCAGGTTACATCCTCATTCAAACTGGAAAAATAACAATAGACTTCAATAAGAATGAGGAGTCTAAATGAAAAAGATTGTGCCACTTGTGAATGTGTGATGAATAATCTCTGGATTCATCGTCTTCTTAGAAGTGGAGACCATAGCTTCTTGAAAAAAGAGAGAAATGAGTAGGAAGAAAGAGAGAGAGAGAAAGAGAGAGAGAGATTAAGGAGAAAGAATAGTAGCGAGGCCATGAACGTCACAGTTAAAGGCCACTGAGACAGCAAATCATGAAGAAGTGAAGATGAGGTAAAACATGTGATGGGATGAAGAAGAGAAGATTTCAGATTCAGAGAGGGACAGAAGCAGAGAGTGAGGAAGAGGCAAATGATGGAGGGAAGTCAGAAGATTCACACTTTATTCCAGATGGACCACATGCAATGTTTTCATTCTCTGTGTAAATTCCAGTGCAGCAACATAAGATTTCACATGATTAAATCAACATGTTATCAGTAAAAGCCTACAGGTATGTTGTAAGGTTAGACATGTGAAGCTTTGCTAATGTAGGCAGTTTATTTCATTAGAAATTATGATTAAACAAAATATATGTGAATCATAGAAGAGAAATACAGTGAAACAGAACTATATCCTTTTAATTATCACTCTCTATTTAATTTTACATATCTATCAAAACAAAACTGGATCATCTGAAGAATCTTTTCCTCAGTACTGAGAAACAGGGAGATGTCTGATATCTATTTTATACTTTGATTTAAGTTCTTTTGCTGTTTTGATTTTAAATTAAAGCCTAAATATTGTCTTTGTTTTCTTAGAAGGGATAATGATGGAGTAACCTGAATAGTTTTCTAGTGTTTTTGTGGATGAATTTATGCACTCCCAGTGCCAACCTGCTGAGACCTCTTGCTACTCCTTTGCCACCATGTTAAACTTTCTACATCTGCCACCGCATTTTTCCAGACTTCTGCAAAACTCTTTGACCACTTGATGATGCTATCTTCTGACGTAAAACACAAGAGGGTTAAAATGTGCAAATTAAATGCAAAAGAAGATAAACATAAAGCTGTGGTTCTGGGAACTTATCATCACAACATGACACTACAATGTGCAAAGACTAGATGTGAGGTGTGAAGAGCTCAGAGGCATAGTCAAGGTAAAGAAGGCCACATCATGATGAACTCTGAATAAGATTCAGAGGCTGCTGCATAAAGATTCCCCAAAGAAATACCTGAAGACAGATTTTTTTTAAAAAGGCTTTTTATTTAGATAAGGTGAAAGCAACACTTTTCGGAGCATGGATGGGCACATGCTCGATTACTAATGGAAACACTTCAAGCCAGCCTTGAGCAGGCTGAAGGATACTTGTGCAGGTTTCTATCATTAGGGATGAGCTCCTTGTAACCTCTTTCAGTTTAGGATGGATGGAAAATTAGTTTCCAAACGTGTTGTCTGTTTCTTGAAGACACTCTATTGAATCAGATATACAGGAAGAATTTATGACCCTGATTAATCACTGTGAGATGGTGATCTGATGAAATTGGACAAATATATTTGATTTATGATGTCACAGGTCATATCGAAGTTTGCCATGGACACGCCCTGCAGCATACAGCAACAACCAGTTGCTGCAAACCAGAAACGATTGTCAACTTGTTTTCAGCTCTTTCACCAAATCTGGAGTTGGTTGTGTAACGATCAGAGAAATGGGTATCAGTAAAATTTGATTCCAGTAAATCGCCAAAATGATGAATTCACCCAAAAATGGCAGACTTCCTGTTGGGCTGACGGCATTACTTCAAGAGGATTTTTGATTTGTGCTAGCAAGTAGAACATGTGTGCCAAATTTCATGAACATTGATGAGATGCAATGACAGTGCTGTCAGTGTGGGTGGCACCATCGAGTCAGTTTTCCCAAAAATGCACAAGCACCCTAAAATACGTACATTTCTATATTCCCTTAGGGGGTATGTCGAATATGGTGAGTTTTATGACATGATGAAGTCCCCCAAAATGCAGTTTTCCCAGCAGAAACACAATTTTCAATAGGCCTTTGCACCGTTTTGGTGCAGTAGCCTGTACAAAGACCAAATGGTTGCTGCTGAGTTTGTCAAAATTCTGGCTCATGTCCGACTACTGATTTTTTTTTTTTTTTTTTTAAGTGAAACAGTTGTCAGTGTAAGGTCTTAAAATTTTAATCTGACAGCACCCTCAAAGCAATTCCACCATTTCTGACCTTGGTTTCATCATTCAGGAGGAAGAGTTGGTTTTACTGAAGGAGTTAGATGGATGGTTCTGTTAAGATTCATAAGAATTACTTTTCCAGCAGGAAAACTTCATAACATCTCTTTTATTTAAAGCTTGGCTCGGGACATTTGACATTTACACCAGGTTTTATTATGTAAGCAGTCTCTTGTTAAGTTATCTGGATATTGGCATCTGCTCCACATGTTTTTGCAGTATTAAAAAAAACAGTTATTTCAGTTGTGGGTGAAATTTGATCAAATTTCAAAATTTCAAAATAAGGAGGTTTTGGGTTATACGTATTTGAGGATAATACAGCTTTTTAAGAAAAGCATTGCTGTTGCACTGATCATTAATGCACTGCCTTCATTGCTACTGGCTTTTGATTGCTTTTATTGCTTGTGTAACAGACACAAGACAAAGAGGGTAACTAAGAATGTGTTTAAAATGTTTTTAAACTGTGCTCTAACATGCTTTTCCTTCTTTTGGATAGGTTATTGAGGTATACACCTGCTGCTGGTGGTGGGATCTGTAATAAGACATTGGACATAGAAAAAACAATCAGCTACACTAAATTGTACTGATGAATACTGAGATTTATGACAAAAATAAATATGTGCAATCAGAGGCCCCATCGAGATTTTTTTTACAATTTATTGTTCACAAATTTGTCTCATTTTGGTGGTTTTGTGTGCTGTTAAGTAGCAAAAAACAAACATGAAACTGCAGCAAGTGGTAGTTTTTAAATTATGGACTCAATAAATATCATGTCCCGCAGCTTAAGAAAGTGACTTCACTGCTTGTTGTAAGGCCCGTCCTTTGACCCCCATTCTCTTCAGGAGCTTGGTTGTGGTCTTGGCAACGAACCCTCTGCATCCAACTTCTACAGGGTTAACCTTAGTACGCCAGCCACGTTGTTCTGCCTGGGCTGCTATTTCCACATACTTCAAGCTTTTCCTCTCGTGTGCCTCTTCGGTAACAGTTTTCCATGGTACAGATAATTTCAAGATGTACAGGAGTTTCTTAGAAGTTGACCACAGGATGAGGTCTGGCCTGAGATTAGTTGCTAGTATCTCTGTTGAAAAGACAAGTTTCTGGTCAAGGTCGACCTGCATTTCCAAATCGTGGGAGGGGTCGAGGAGGGTCACGTTTGCTTTCAGCAATGTCTTGCCCGGATCTTCGCCCGCTTTAAGAAAAGGAGTGATGCTTTGGGGTTCGCGTGTGATACGAGGGAGGGCATTGATGGTGGTTCTCCTTCCTTCTAGAGTAATAGCCAGCTGTCTTAAAAACTGGTTGGGACAAGCTGGTTTTTCACTCGGTAAAGATATGCCTTAATGTTGCAGGTGTTTGGCACAGCGCACATGTGGGATCTTCTCCCAGCCACTGGTGTAGATTTTTGGGAGTTGGAAGAACATCGTAGGTGGAACTGATAATGAAGCTGAGTCTGCTTGCTTCCATTTCCCAAAAATCCCTCCAGGTGTGCTTACGATGTTTTAGATTTTCCCGATTAGTTCACTATCCCTGTGTGGACTGTGAGGCTGCTAATTACTGGGATAGGCTTCAGCTTCCCCATGACCCGCATCTTTTTACCTCTTCTTGGTGTTGAACTTCCGTGATCACTAGTTTTCTTCTCTGGGTTGATGAAGCCTTATGCCATGTTTGTCGACTTGTCCCAAATCCAAATCCTGCTCTTCCTTGCTGAACATGCCCCATTATGTCTCTGTGCATTAGAGCAGATTTGGCTTGCTGTACAGCCTCTGATAGAGTCCATTTCCTCCCAGTTGCCAGTCTGAGGGGCAGCTGCTCGTACTGCTGCATCATTAGACTCAGTCAGAGTCATGTCCAGTCTCACTTTTGTGCACTTGTATTCTTCAGTGAGGCTGGAGACAGGTGGTTCCAGAACACCTTGTCCATACAAACTGATGCTACTGATCTCGTAGACCATTAGGGGCCACATCAGGCAAGGGAGCAGTTCAAACTGCTGGCGCCACACTTTCAACTTACCAGGAAGGGGGGGTCTTGTCAATGGTGGTAAGACCTCTGATGGTTACCTCCCTCAGTTGTTTACTCTGGTCTGAGTCTCCGAGGCTGCCATTGTACCAGCGTCCCAAGCTCTTGATGGGCTGCTCTGACACCATTGGTATGGGGGGTTCACCAATGTGGAATCTGTGGTCTACAAGTTTTCCTTTGATAATGGATATGCTCCTGGATTTGCTGGGTTTAAACTTCATCCAAGCCCATGCTATGTTCTCGTGAAGCTTTCCCAGCAATCACTTGGTGCATGGGATAGTGCAGGTCAGGGTGGTCAGATCATCCATGTAGACATGAACAGGTGGTAACCGATGTCCATTCTTAAGACGTTCTCCTCCTACAACCCACTTGGATGCCCGAATGATTACTTCCATTGCCATGATGAAGGCTAATGGTGAGATGGTTGGAAAATTTTCCTAGAGTAGCTTAACAGGAAAGGTTAAAGAAAATCACATACATTCACAACAACTCTACTAAATGCAACCAAGAATATCTAAATAAGGGACTTTAAACTCTGGTCCTCCGGTCTACTGCATGTTTTAGATGTCCCCCTGCTTACAAACCTGACTCAAATTAAAATGTTATTGTGCCTAACTTGACAACAAGCTGTTGGAGGTATTTGATTCTAATCAGGTGTGTTGAGAAAGGAAATATCTAAAACCTGCAGGACTGTGGCCCTCGAAGACAGCAGCTTGACATCCGGGATCTTAATGAACAAAGTTCCTACCAACCATGCAAATTGGTCAGAAACAGCATTACCCTGAATAAACCTGTAATGGGGCTAAATCAGATAATTGTTACCAGCGATAAAGAATTGGGTTTAGAGTTTAGCATGCTTGTTTTTATGGATTGGAGGAAGAAACTGAAATAAAAGTAATTTTGTGAAAGAGTAACAGCAGGGACACTTGCTTAAATCCTTTTTCCACCTTCGGCATAAATATTTTGTTGCTTTAAGTCAAGAAACAAGACCATCAAAGAAGCAAAATAAATAAATAAATAAAAAAGCAAGAAAACAACAACAACAAAAAACTGTGTTGGATGTTATGAGAAGCTGAGTCTTGAGAGGCTACCTGTCTCCCAGACCATGAAACCCTGCAGTGACAGCAACTATGTAGTCATTGTTCTGTAAACTTTAAAGTGAGTTATAAAACCGACTGAGCTCAAATTCCAGAGTTAGGAATAGGAGATGAAAAATGGCTTTATTTTCCCTACTGCATAAGAAAAGCACATAGTATAAACTAGAAACACTCAGAGCGCAGACCTCCATCAAGCTATAAGGTCACACAAAAAGCCCAAAAGGCCCGCCCAGTTACCAACCTCAACACTTTTCTGTATACTTCAAGCTAACATCACTATCTATATCATCAGGATATATGCCACATTTTATTTAGAATCCTTGGCCCTGGAAACGTACCTTCACACACCAGATGAAGAAAATGGCTGTAATAGGCTTGAATTTTTGAAAAAATAGATTTTTTTTTTAATTGCATCTGGGTTAGCCGTTAGTTTACTTAACATCTCCCGTGATGTCATGTTGTAAAGTGTTTTTTGTTTTTTTTTGCCAATGATTCTGGGCATTATTTGTTGAGTCAGAAGCTGTAATGGCAACATTAATAATTGTTGTAAGCATCTTGTGACAGTGTATTAGTCTGTATTGATATTTTCTCTCTCTCTTTATGTGACGTCACACTGACTTATGTGTTCAAATCAGGATTGCAGGAGGTGGCTGGCGGGGGGCTACAATACCTGGACATCTGTTTTTAACTTAAAGAAAGGTAAATGTTATGGAGTGCTGGGGAAAAAGTTTCAACTATGCTCCTACATGGGCTTTAACCAACATTGTACACAACCCTCCTCCTCTGGCCAAAACAGCTTACTCTTATGGGTTTTTTAATTCATCACTTGAGTAACCTGTATTTGTGTGTCCAACATGACTCCTATTGTTTCTGTGTTACTGGCACATGGTTTCAACACATTATGTGTCAGTGTCACATTTTGAAGAGGTGCTTATTACAGATTTCTACAAATGTATTGATTGCAATGTTGAGAAGATTTCATATAATGCACTACAAATGCATAGACAAATGTTTCATACAGTAATAAGCAATTGATTTAAGGTACCAGTTTTATGAAATTTTGGTGAAAGCTCAATAAGGGACAAACGAGCCATCTCATTCACCTTTTACTTGTTACTTGGACTTTTCCTCTGCTACCCTCCTGCTTCTTCCTGAATGCTGTCAAACCTTTCATGCTGATTAAGATGTCACAACTCTGGTCCAGTTTTCTACCTCACCTAGCCAATCAGTCTGTTTCCTGACCTTTTAAAATCTCACCTCTGCTGTCATTTTCTTTCCAGACAGTGTGTGGTGCATCCCACCTCCTCTATAACTCCATCTTCTGCAGTTCCCCAAGATGGAACCTCCTCAGAGTCTGTACGAGGAATCACTGACTCAGGACCTCATAGGTTGGTGTCCAGGTTTCAGATGTTTTCCTGCTGCAACTCACCTGATTCAAATAAAATGTTTTTCCAACAGATTGTTGTCAAGTTGTGCACAAGCCTCTTAATGACCCATTGATATGAGTCAGGATTGTTGAAGCAGGGAAACATCTAAAACCTGCAGGACACTGGCCCAAGAGGTCAATAGTTGGTGATCCCTGATCTAGACTCTGCCTTTCCTCTCATGTGTCACATCACATTCTGCCTTGATGCAGCATCTGATTCTACCAACCAAACTTCATTCTGACTTTTTTCTAATCATTGAATGGCAATACATTTGTGTCAACCTTTGATTTGGTCTCTCTTTATTAAAACTGAAGTTATTAAATTTGACGTAAGTTTATGATGATAGTTTGATTTTATGCCAAGAAGTGTGTCAGCATCAGTAATTTTTTTTATTGGTTTTAGTTCATAGAGCAACAAAGGCAGAACAAAGATGACGCTTGTAAAACCTTATTTATCTATTTTCATTATAATATATATATATTTTTAGAGTTTCTTACTTATTGGATTGATAAACAATGAGCCAGATAAAGATTTTATTTATTTACTTACTTACTTACTTAATTGTTTGTTTGTTCATTTAACTTAGATTCTTTGTTTTCAATTGTATTTGCTAATCTCATTCAGTCATTAAATCTTTCTCATTTTTTAGCTGAGACATCAGTTTTTGATATTTTGGAAAATTCAGAGTTCTGCTTTTTCAGTCTCTTTCATATTTCAGCTACTTTTCATTTAGCAGATCATGCCATCAGAAAGACAGCTTCTGCCTCTCCTGATTAATTTGATTACTTTGGGCATGCAGGTTGAGAGATGCATATTTACTCATATGCGTTTCATGGTAAATGAAGAGCTTATGAGCTGTGTATATTGCTGCTGCTTAAGTTTCCCTTTGGCAAGCCCTGCTCTCACACTATTGCTTTTAATATGTTTACTTACCATGCATATAAATAAGTAAGTTATTGCCATCCTCCATCTTTGCCTGAATGATACCCATTTTTCCCTTATTTCGCGTTTGATTAAGCCTCTCTTACGTGACAGTCTCCCAGGGAATACTGATTCCTAAACACCAGTGATCACAGCAAAGTGTAGTATTTCTCTGCAAACACTACACCAAAGCTGGACTGCTGTGACACCACAGGATGAGGTAGGAGATGGTCTGACTCTTTTGTCCATTGCACAACAAAATATGTTACTAAAATATGGACATGGATCCAGAAAAAAGAAAAAAAAAAACTTCAATTTTACCATAGGGAATCTGAGGCATAAGCTTGACAAGCACCAAGCTGTCAGAGCGGTCAGGGCTGTCCATGCTCATAACTGCCTCGATGCCATGCACCAATATGTTATGACAAACCTAAGCTTAAGAGACACAATTAGGAGAAGGCAAGAGCAGCCAGTTATCGGATGGAGGGAGAGCAGATTGACAGCTAAGGAGAAGCAAAGCGGCATTAGAGATCAGCTCTGTCAGGAAGATGGGGACACAGCTCCGTCATTTCTCCAGAGCCCTCATTCCATGCTTTTCATTTTCAGGTCAGCATAGGATATAGGCAAGGAGCCAAACTGCCTAAATAGGGCCAGCTTAAGACAGCAAATCAGGTTCTTCTTTACCCTGGGAACAGGGTGGAGATAAAGAGCACAAAGGCTTTGTGCAAAAGCCCTCAGTGATGTGCCTATTGAATAGGAAAAATCCCACCAGTCACAAAGGGGATGGAAAAACATGAAAAAACATGAACTTTTTTGAAATGTTAATGTAAAATTTTAATTATTTTAACAGCTTTATTAATTCTCTAAACATCCTGACAGAAAAAATTGTTCTGGATATTATTTTTCATCGCTCACTACATCATCTCTACACACCAATAGACTAAAATAAAAAGCAGATGAGTGGGTCCCTGAGCAGGTCACCTATTTGAAGAGTTTGATTTTGTTCATAAGCAGGAGACTGTGATGGGCTGACTTGTCATATAATTTCTTCTGATTACAGACTGACACAAACATAGTTACACTAGCTATAGAGGGTTGACATAAGTGTGCAACTTCATGAAAGTCCAGAATAGAATTGTTATTTGTGAGAAGATTGTGAGAAGAGTATTTGTAGTCAGTGGTGATGGGTGAGAGACTTTTGCTGTCACTGGTGTGCACTGTGTATAGAAATGGTTTCAGTATGCAACCCTGAAGTGCACCTGTGTGGGTGGAGTGAGTGCAATCCATGTTATTGTGCCAACAGAACGATTTGCCATCTGTCACCTAGGAAGTCCGCAGTAGATGGATCAGATGAAGTAGAGTATTGAGATTGCCTGGCTTCTGAATAATCCAGTTGCTTTGGATAGTGTTGAAAGCAGAGTAGATGTCCAAAAAGAGCATCCTGGTGAAGTTGTCTGAGGAGTCTAGATGCTGCAACGAGAGACTACAGAATGCAGCTGTGCCCTTCTTGCCATCAAAGACATCTTGGCAGAGATTCAGTTCTTGGCTGGTAACGGACATAATAGGATGAAGTTACAACTTCCTCATGGTGCTTTTGTTGGTTTGAATGTGAGGGCAACAGGGCAGGATTTTTTTTGTGCGTAGCTGGAGGAGTCAAATGCAGGCTCCAAGGGAGCAGGATGAAGTAGGGAATCCAATGATACATTAGACAAATGTATCAAACACAAATAAAAGCAAGGCTGGTTTATTTGTATATCACATTTCATGTACAAGACTACAAGTGCTTTACATTTAACATGAAAAACATTATAGAGGGATGCAGAAGAAGCATTTAAAAGTTCTTAAAAGAATATGAAGAGAAAAAATAATTTTAAGACATAATCAAAAGGGTTCTATAAAATAACTAAATTAAAATGATTAAAAGCAGGCAGCAGTTCAGCTTGAATTAGTATGGTGCATGCCACTCCTTGTCACATTATGTAGACATGTTTGCATCTTAATTGCACAATTATATGTTCGTTGCAACTTTCACACTCTGCATAATGCAGATCATCCTCTAGGCTCCAGATCCACTTATTATTATTGACTTTTGTCTTTCTTTAAAATGCCAATTCTTATTTTGGGCTTATTATGTTCCTTGTTTCTGTCACAAGACCCGACAACACTACCACCACTGCAGGCTGCAGAAGAAGAAAACAACCTTTTGAGATTTATGAGAAGGTCCAGGAAGCCAACGCTTGGTGTTTTGAGTGACAGTGATAATTTTTAGAGTGATGTCATGTGGGATGAGTCATTAATTAGACTAAACCATGTTACTTGTTAAGAAGAATAGATATGAAAAATCCTATCTGCAGCTTATGTAAACACCATTAACTGGAATATTCTTGTATTTAGAATAAACAGTCAGAATTGTCTGTTTTTGTGCATGTGCACAGAAATTGATTAATTGTAGTTAATAAACTATATTGCAAGAAAACCCTGCTTAAATACAGAACTCTAAAATGCTGAACTTTACAGAGGGATATTGTTTGTTTTTCAGTGTTTAGCTTCACATGTAGAATGCCAACATTTGCTCATTAGTGCAAAGCACACTTTTTACAGAGGAGGTTAATGAGAATAATCTTAATTTCTTCATTAATTAAAGCTATGAACAACTTGACATTTTTTGTATGAAAAAAATGTACAAAGTTAAACTGATCTTTTCCATTTTATGCTCTGAAAATAATGAGGTCTTATTTGCTGTGGATGAGTATGACTTCAAGAAAATTAGACGATCAAGTGCTCAGGATAGAAATTATTTCAGGGTAGTACATCTAAAAGTCATCCAGCTTTAGAAATATTGTGTTTTTTGCCACCAGCAATGACTTTTTTTCCATCCCCATACCATCAATATGAGTGGCACACCTGTTTTAAATCAGATCACACTACATAAGACCAGTCAGACCTGCATCGTGTTACAACACCTGCACTCAGAGAGATTACAGGGGAGCAGGTGCGTCTCACGTGTCTCAGGCATTGTGGTATGTTAATGAGGACCAAGTGTGAGTCTGTGTACTGATAAAAGAACATAGAAGACATTGTGTGCAGAAAAAGTTGAGTTTGAGGTTAGTGGGTTGGTTCCTCAAGGAGGCATTGTTTATTGTGACAGCTGGGGAGGTTGTTTCCCATCGCAGGAGAAAATTATATGAACTTTTTTATCTTTAGAACCCAGTGTGACATTATTTCAATTAAATTTAAGATACTAAGGATTTGAATTTTTAAAAAAAAATCTATGAAATATAGTTCTAAGAGTAAAAGATGCATCTAGCCCCTAAACCGGGATTTTATTTAGAAAACGCCACATTTCTGTTGCATTGATTTAATTTGACCTTTTCAAATTCAAATTCAGCTCTGCAGGATGTAATCCTACTACTGGTCACTGATACTGTGAGTGTTTCAGTCTTTCTGCCAAGAGCATGTTTGTTTCATAATGTGAAGTGTAAGATGTTAAATATTAGCATGAATCCACTTTGTAAATGTTAAGAGATGCATAAAAATGTATATGAAACACTAATGAAAGCTTATTTCTTATTTTCAGTTTCATCTTTGCTCTGTAAGTGGGTACATGGATAAGCTTAACTGAAAAAAACTTTGGATGATGGAGACTTCCAGGATTAGATGTAACATCAAGATTTTGTTTTCAAGGGCCTTCCTCACAAAGCAGGATTAGTGGGTTACCCTGCTACAGTTAGGCTTAGCTGTGACTTTTCTGTCTTATACAAATGACACAGCATAAAGCCAACTTGTTCAGGGTGTGCAGATCAAACTTAAAATACTGTAAACTCAGAGTCAAGGGCTCAAAAGAAGGAATGTGATGATCAGTAGTCACAAATATTAAGTTCTTTTAGACTTTAAAAGGAAGCCACCCCATTGAAGTGTATTTACACAACGAAACTTTCTGTTGCATATTTTGAAGGGATGAATTGCAATCCCATTCTCATCAGCTCAACCTTCGGGGGACACGCAGCAGAGCAAACTTTGTGAAATGATAATCCTCTGCTGCCTCAGTGTGAAAACATTTTACTGTGTTAATGGGAAAAATCCCCACTGGGCTTTAATGACCTGGCAACGATTAGACTATTTACTTACAAGTGCAGCTTTCTTCTGGCTTTCTTTGTGTAATTTGGCAGCAGCCACTGATGTGTTTTGGCTTTAAAAATTGTGTCATACTCATTTTATCTGATCTTCTTTTCTTGTTATATGTGATACACATAACAAAGGGTTATGCATATCACACTTTTACCCTATTTAGAGCTGTTTTTATTGAGAGCCTGGAATAAGAGAAAACAACTTGTTCCATGAAATGTTTGTATTTGTCTCACTTTAGACTCCAGTGCAGGACATGTATACATTTGTGGATCCATCGTAGTGCGGCTCTTTATATTCACTGTATCCATTCATCCTTTGCTGTTTCGATTCACTGGGCTGTTTACGGAAAAGCTTGTACATTGATTTAACCCATTCACATGCTGTCAAGGATGTGGTGTATGGATCCAAGGAGTAAGCTTATGGAGAATGACAAAGAACAGTTTATTGAAGGGTGCAGATGAGGTTGGCTGGGTTCGCAGAACGGACGGGCTGGAGCGGGCAGACAGGGCTTTCCAGGATGCAGGCGAGGCACGGACTGGTTCTTTGGAAGAGAGACGTCAACAGGTTAGTCACAGGAAGACACAACAGAATCTGATAACGTGTACGACTGGTTACCACGATGAGTAGTATAATCCAGCGATGACTGGAGGTCCGGGTGAGGTTTATATGGAGATGAGAATGATGACTTGATATCCTCCAGCTGCACTGTCCTAATAGCAGTGATTGGTGATCCAAATATGGTCAGCAGGAAGCAGGGAATGGAAATGAGCATGGGCCATGACACATGCAGGATATTCAGCAAGTTTCCATTTTACTACATCTTGTTTTTTATCTCATACATTTTTCCTCATCTCATTTTGAAGACAAAATAAGCAATGCAATGTGTTTTACAACATAATCTTAGAACCCTTTACATCATTATGTTTTTGTTCAGTGTCATCTGTCACTTCTTCTTCTTCTTTCAAGTTTTTTTTTTTTTTTTTTTTTTTTTTTTGCTCACATTGCATCACTTCTTCAGCAGATATAATGTCAGTTAATTTATTCAATACATTCATTTTTCATACCTTGTGGGTGGCTGTGGCTCAGGAGGTACAGCAGTTGTTTCCTTGGGCAGGACATTTTATCCACCTTGCCCTCAGTGTCAGACACTGGTGTATGAATGTGAAGGAAAGTTTTATGAGGGGTGTGGATTGGCTCCCACATTTCTCTCTGTCTGCCCCAGGGTAGCTATGGCTACACATGTATCTTACCAACACCAGTGGGACTGTGGAGAGAATGAATAAAAGATTCAATGTAAAAAACAGTTTGAGTGCCCTGAAATAAAACGCTATTAAATACAATCCTTTATTATTATTACCTGCTTGAATCCAGTGGAGTCACAGGTTCATTTCATTTAATTAATTTAGAAAAAAAAGTGCTGCATATGGCTACTTCAGATTGGTTTTCAGATTGTAAACTAACATATCAAAGTGGTATGTAACTAATTGCCCCAACTGAATGTTGCTAGAGTGCCGAGTTTAAATGCATGTGCTTTGTTTTTCTTATTAAGGAAAGGATAGTTCTATTGGCATCTGTATTTTTAGATATTTATGTCATAAAACTATGAGTAACTTGTGAAAATTATGCGCAATGCTTTGTTATAGATTAGTTTTTACATTGTTTCACATAGACATGGAGCAGAAACTCTTGGTTTTAGGGCAAGTTTGCAGAGTAGACAGCTGAATACTTCTCACATACCCCTAAACCTCCAAATCAGAAATGTAAAAAGTTTGCCAAAGCCACTGTTTGAGTGGCACCTTCTGAATTTTATGATGACATAGAAGTGCACTGTGATAGGAGTGAGAAGGGTTGCCCACTCCGTCTTCATACACATATTATTTATTCAAAGGTAATGAAAACAACTCTTACTTTGACAGCATTGTACACAAAGCTGCCCAAATATTTGTATTTCCTTCAGGCAGTTTAGTTTTCAGGTTTAGACAAAGTGCAGAGACCATTTACTCAATGATTAGAAAGAAATCAATGAACAAACAATTGAGAATTCCAGTTATATCTTCCACTGCTTTTCTTAAGCATTGTTAAAACCATTATAATATCATTTTTTAGAATCCTCCAATCTCATAATAATTTATATACAAAATTTCTAAGACCAGCATGTAAGGTGGGCACAGCGTTCTGCACAAACAGCCGACTGGCACTCGTCCACCGAAGGACCTTCACTAAAATTCGAAGTACATCATTTAATGCAACTTGCATCTTATTAAAATTAAAAGAGCTGCACCACAGAGGTGTGCAATAAGCTTTAAACAATGCAATTTTAACGTTATTTTGAATTTACTTGCCAGCATATTTGCTTGTGCTTACAATTTACAATAATGTTTATTCAAAGTGAGAAGGTTGTAGAAAGATGTTGAGTTAAAACTCTTTTTTCTAATCTGAATACAAGGATGAATTTAGAACAAATGTAGAAGCAGTAGTGATTCTTACAATGCTTTGTAAACTAATTAATTATTAAAATTAATTATTAAAATAATTATGGCAGACGTGTGCAGATTGAAACCATGCATGTTATTTTTCTACTCTTGTGAATTCATCAAGCATTGCTTCTGCTCTTTAAATGGATGAGCCAGCCCTGCACATCATCCCACAACAAGTCCATTTACTGGTTCTGGGATCACTTTGGATGTCAAACAAGTAGTTTAATGAGTTTACAAGGCCCCAGCAGCCCAGTTGTTTTCTCTATTCAAGCTTACCTAAACTGTTTCTGAAACTGCATGACAAAATCATTAGAGATGCAATAAAAAACAGATGTTTAGTTAAGACAAAAAAAAAAAAAAACTTGCTGCTGCTTTTCCCTTGTTTAAAATAAGAGAAAATGGGGGGGGATCCTTTTTGCTGTGTTATAGAAGTGCTATATGAAATTATCGAGTACCCATAAAGTGCTTTTATACAACAATCCATAACAGTTTCTGCCTCCTCTGAAAACAGGATGGTAAAGAGAAGGAATGTAGCCCTTGCTTGGATATTTTTTCTTTCAAACCACAGAATCAACACACACACACATCTTGACCAGCATCGTTTAAACAGATCATTTAAGAAAAATATCTCAGAGCATCATTACCCCCCAACTCTAAACTACTGTGAAAATACTGACTGTAAATTCTGGTCCAAACTGTTCAAGTGACTTCTATGTAAAGCTTGACCAGTTCAAACTACTCATCCGGCAAATTGCTCTGCAAGCAGCATCATGATTGTCTCTGCTGCTTTCAGTGTATCTCAAGCTTTTAATTAAAAAACTAACTATATTGCCATCGGGAATATGATCCAGTGTAAGCTAATTATTCAGTTAGTGAATAACGATTAGTTCCGAAAGATTCCCTTCAGTACACTATACATAATAAAACCAGATTTTACTTTAAACTACTTCAGTGTATCAATCACTGCAAGGGCTCAACATCCTACTTAGAGGCCTTTTATGTTTATTTGTGTCTGTGTAGGATTTTTTCTTTCTTACAAAGAAGAGCACAAAATTCTCCTGCCAAGCTTATTAACAGTGGATCCAACTACAGCTTATTCTTCAAAAATGAAAATCTTCAAACCCTGACTCAAAGGCAGTGTATTTCTTTGTCTTATAACCCTGTTTGGGTATGCTTCCTCTTCTCACAGTCTCTTTTCTTCTACACAACATTATTACACGAAGCCACTGACTATTCGGAATCCAGACTGGGCTGTATCATTAAAGTTGCTGCCAGTCTGCTGTGTGACAGTCAAGTGTTGCTTACATAAGACTCATCTGATTGTGTGGGACTTGCCTAAGGCAGCAGTGTGTGTTCAGCTGGTTGCATGTGTCTTCCTTTCAACACCTGCTGCATTTCAGTCATTTAAGGTGGTACTGGTAAAGTATGCACAACAATCCTCAAATGTACTGAAAATGTTATCTTATTGCATCCACTAGTATTTTGTTATGGTACAAAGATGTATGTATATCATTATTATATATTGTATATTACTATTATTATATAATTGAGCATATTAAGGTAAAGCATCTTAGTAATAGGAAAAGCTTATAGTTGAAGATCTAGAAATAAAAACTGATGGGATTGGAGGTGAAAGATCTGAAGAGGTTGATACATTTCTATAGAGACAGGTGCAGCAACACACTGCAGGGTGTATACATCCCATCTGGTCTGGGCATGCCTGAAGATTCCTCTGAATATGGAGCAGATGGCTTTGGACAAAATTGCCTGGCCTACCTTACTGATCCTGCTGCAGCATCACATCAAGTCATGTGCCCATGTCAAAAAATGAGTAATGAATGTGGCTGAAGAGAAAATGTTAAAAGGAAGAAAAATATTTAAAAATAATAATAAAATAAAAACAGTAGATTTTACTAGAAAGTTTAAATTTAAGGTAAATAAAGAAAAAATATTTTTTATATTTGAATTAAGAGTGTAGATTTCTAATGGTGAAATGGTGAAGAACAGGACATATTGTGTGTATATGTTAAGTGCATAAGGAAATTAGTAGTGCAATGGTTTGCTAGCTCACCTGACTCATGTCCTCTCCAGGGTGTTTGGGAAAACACTTCCCCAGGGGCCTGAACACTGTTTTAAGGTTCCAGGAGAGGCCATGAGATAGGTGGATAGGAGGAGATTATTGGATTATTGGTACTTTGGTTTTGGGTTTACTTTACCGTGTGTTATATAACTATGTGAGTAAGCGGGCTGTGTATATCTTTTAGAGGTTGTTGTATAGTAAAATTTTAAAATGTAGAGTTTGTTTTATAACCTGGGAAACACCTCTGTTAACAGGAAGTGGTTTACCCCAGTCAGCAGTAGGGGAGATAAATTGGGCTTGTTTGCATTGGGGGTGGCTGCTGGTGGAGGCCGAACTGTTCCAAAATGGGATGGTGTGAGTTCATGGTCCAAGTTTATATTTAATAAATAAAATAATTTTGTTTTGGTTTCCGCTGTCATCGTGTCACTGTTTCCAGCCACTCACACAGGCCAATCTGTCACACCCACCTATTGTTTCATACAGTGGTCCATAAGCCAGGGACGTTGCTAGGCATAAAGCTCTACTGGGGCACAGGCCCCCCCCTACCACATATTCCCCTTTCCCATACACACACACGCACGCACACACACACTACTCTGTGCCACTGCCACATTCCTATGGAAATACTAATTGAGATATTAATGAATGTAAGGACATATTTAACAAACATGAACACTTTCAACATGGCAGCAAAAGCATAAATGCAATAACAAACAATGGCAAGTTTGTTAAATTTTTGAGCATTGAAGCGTACTGTCTATTTTTTAATTCCACAAAGTGGTCAATCACTTGACTGTGACTCAGTTTTAAGAAAGTCAGGAAGAGTTGTGTCTTGTTTGGATGGTCATCTGCTTTAATTCAGCTAAGGTTTGAAGTGACTGGGTCACTTAATTTAGAAGCTATTGGATTTTTTTTCTCTCTTAAGAAATTATTAAAATCTCAATTAGGATTTGAAGCAATTCAAAAGATTTGGCCCCCTGTATGAAAACCAAGAAATGCGTGTTATTTATCTCTGTTTACGTCAGAAGTCTGCTTTTCTTTAGTATGAAAATATTGTTTTATGTCTTACTCAGTCTTACCTCCCTCTTTCTCATCTCTCATTGCTGCGTCACTGTCTCTGCTTCACGTGAAGAATTTCCTGATATCCATCTATAGAAGTCATGCATTAATATGTTTCGGTTAGTATAAGGTCATTTGGTTTCATTTATAAAAATAATATAAAATTGACTGTTATGATACGTTACAAGAGTTAACGCTCTGTCTATGCGTTTGA
Organism: Melanotaenia boesemani; assembly: GCF_017639745.1. Taxonomy (NCBI): domain Eukaryota; kingdom Metazoa; phylum Chordata; class Actinopteri; order Atheriniformes; family Melanotaeniidae; genus Melanotaenia; species Melanotaenia boesemani. Next base: position 20,572,997 of record NC_055682.1, read on the forward strand.
GTTGAAATATATATATCTTTTCCCATTTGAATTATCTGAATTAATGTATAATAAATATTTATTGTCAAAAATTAATCATAGCATTTATACTGGGGCACAGCTCATTTATACTGGGGCACGTGCCCCAGTAAATGGGGTCTGGCAACGCCAATGACATAAACTATGACCTTAGAGCCACCTTTCTTTGACCCCTCTAACCAAATTGAGCAAATTTAACAAAAGCTAAGTCAAATGGATGTTTTTTTCTGTCAAAGAAGAAAACAGAACTGCATACAACTACAGTGTAAGTGTGCCAGTCCAAACAGCAAATTTGCATTTTTATATCAAATCACAAAGCAGATGCAGTGAAGAAAAGGAGAATGCATTATTATACCCAGTGTAAATGCGAAGTCCACTTATCCTGATTGCATACCCAGATAAAGATCAAAGCACACAGTTGCACATGAAAACAACTACTGCACTTATTTCCCCCTTTATGCAATCCCTGCTATCATCTCCCTGTCTGTTTTATAAGTAAAACATCCACTTCCATCAGGAGCCAAGATTTACGATGGATGGACGGACGAACAGACAGACAGACAGACAGACAGGCAGACAGACAGACATATAGACAGACAGACAGACAGACAGACAGACAGACAGACAGACAGACAGACAGACAGACAGACAGATAGATAGATAGATAGATAGATAGATAGATAGATAGATAGATAGATAGATAGATAGATAGATAGATAGATAGATAGATAGATAGATAGATAGATAGATAGATATGCATACACAGCACTTCTAGTCCAGCAATGATAGTCGTATGCTATCTGGATAAATGAGAGTCTCCAAATAGGTTTTAGTCTGTAGAGGTGATGTAGGGGAGGGTGGTCTGGTTTAAGACTAGGAATGAGCAATGAGGCAATTTGAACCTACACAGAGCACACATACATTATTTGAAATTATTAGTGTGTGAATCAGTGGCATTTACACAGTGGCTCAGAGGCTCAGCACCCCAGTTGCAAGAGCACTTCGGTGCCTCCATTTAAAATTTTTATATAATTATTCATCAAATAGCTGGGCACGAAAACAATAAAAAGTTGCAATGATTTTTTCAGGATTTACCACATAGCTTTATCTCCTGGTCCTTGTTTTACTCTGCTTGGATTAAAATCAAACAATAATTTTAGTAAACAAGGAAACGTTTTCACCGGATAATAATCAAAGAATGACCTTGAAAAGCAAAGTTATAGGTTAGAATATCAAATTGGTAAGCTAAAGTATGAGCTAAGGGCTTGTAGCTATTAGAAATTCCCAGGCAGACAAACACTGAGCTCAACAGGAGCTTTGAAATTAAATGAATGAACTGAAAATTAAATTAAAAATAAAATACTTTATTTATCCCTAGTTGAAAAATGTTGACACTATATTAGATTTTTATTTCTTATTATTTTTAGATGAGAAATAATTTATTGATAGTCCAAGTATTTTTCCATAGGCAATGGCTGCTGGTTGTTGTATATCATCATTCTGAAGGCAGGACAGTGAGTGTTTTTTTATCTGTCTCTGATGTGTGATTTAGTTTTCTTCAAACTTTTTTTTTAACATTTGTCTTTTACTTCTTTAATTGGCTTTCTTTTACCTTGTCTTTGACCTCCAGTGACATCCTTGAATAATTCCAATTAATGCAAATGCTCACAGGGGAAGGTCTAATTACTGCTTTGCTGCCACTACTCTGATGATGGCTCTGTTGTGTTCCCCGGGGCTTTACCTCTAGCACGCATGGACAGCCATTGTTTTAACTTATTCTTTCAGTCATCTGAATAGTTTTGCTGCAGCATCTTCAAAGGCTTTCATATCCCTAGTGAATAATTCTTGTTTGAATGCAGCATCTCCACCCTGAGGCATCATTTATTTGTTTCCCATAGATGTCTATGGCATTTTTTACACCGTTCATATGGTGGTATACTAATTAGCTGCTTCTTGTGTTCATCCCAATGTTTTCATGGTCTTAACACGGTCATTGCTTTAACATCCATGTGCCTGTTGGCTCATTGTTTAATACAACTCCCCAACCAAGAACCATGAACTTTCAGATAGGCATGACAGTGAGAATCTTATATTCTTTGTCCCCAAAATTTACAAGATATTTCATTTATTTTCATTTTCAATTCTTTGTCAAGAAAATATCAAGCAAGAAACTTAAAGAAATGCTTAGACATCTGACATTGGCCCCTAGATAACATATATTTTTTTCTTCCTACATCTTTTTTTCACTATATCTTATATATACCCTCTTGTTTTAATAAAAGGAAAAATATAGTTTAGTTTATACACCTTATTTGTTTTCAATAAGTTTCAAGCTGTGACAAAAGACAAAAGACAGCATAACACTAATAGCAGTCCTAAATTGAGACTGTTTTGTTTTAACCAGAACCTGCACATATGTGTCACTACCATTACAAAACAGCATCAACTTTCCAAGCTGTTTTCCCATTATCAGGAAAAAAACAAACAAACAAAAACAAACAAACAACAGAACATTGCAGGACTATTGTTAGGCTCTGATACAAAATGTGTGGTGCTCTCAGATTCTATGCTAATGAGGGGAAAAAAGATCAGAAACATACAGAATTAAAGATGCAATGATCCGCTTTTTGCCATTTCTGATCAGATTTCAGTATCTGAAATTTGGATATTGGCTGATACCGTTGTTTTCTGAAATCAAATCAGTTTACCTGAACATTATTTTGATTATTGTCATCATTGTTGTTGATGTTATTGTGTAAGGTTTCATTAGGCTATAGAAAACCATACATCACTTTTTATTAAATGAGCATCAGATAAAGAAAATTAATCCAATTTACATGTTTTCCTAAATAATTTATAAAAACAGTAACAAGTAGCAGCAAAAAAGTGATTTTTTTAATACGTAAAATCCAAGAAAATGTGTTGAAAAGGAACAAGGACGAATAATCTGAGAACACTAGATAGTCTAGGAGCATTGCAGACATTTTATGGTCTGCAGTATCGGCTCAGAGGGCTTGTTTCTGCTGAACATCTTCATTCAGCCAGTTTCCAAAAGCGTTTATTCCACTTTAAAATGTTTAGCACTCTAAAAACAACACAGTTGGCCAAAGTACTTTACACAAACATAAGAGCAGCAATATATATTAAAATCAAATCAAAAAGTAATAAGAAGAAAATAGTAAAAGGCAACATCTCAAACTGAATTAAAAGCCAAAAAGAAAAACATGTGTTTTAGGTCCGTTTGAAGATCTTACAAACAGGACTATGCTAGTTGTCAATGTTTAAAACGCTCCAGTTTTACCTGCATTAATGAACTCGTCACTAATGCTGTGCTGTGAAAGAAACCCGTCAAGACCAACAACCTGCAACGATGAACAAAACAACCCAAGCTGGAGATTATCACATCTTCCTTCATCTTCTTCATGTGAGTCACATTGTCACGTAGGATTACAGCATTATAGCTAGCAGACTTTTCCAGAATTATTCTTGACAGATAGAGACTGACTGGCTACAATGATGAATTGGAGAAACCTTTCTGTGAACTAATCCCTTCAGTTTTCATATTTTATGCTGGGAAGTTTACTGCTCCGCTGGAATGTTTTATGAGTATCTGGTATGCACTAATTTCTCTTCCCTTTTTAGCCGAACAGCGTTTTATCATGGAAACCTAGAAGCCTTGGCTGTACACATATTTCAAGTTGCTGCCTTTCTTATGTTTCCAGACTAAAATATCCCCAAATTATTGACATACTACATTAGCAAAGGCAGCTCATTCCCCACAAACACATCAACAGATCATTTAGTGGACTGGACTGGTCAGGAACAGGTAAACAAATAAATAAAATAAAATAAAATAAAATCTGCAGCTAGAGCTTCTGTTAGTGCCCCGTGACTGCACCATCACGTAATAGCTTTGTCATAACATGAAGTTTGATGGTAGACATGAAGAGCACATAGAGGACCTAATTTCTATTCTATTCTATTCTATTCTATTCTATTCTATTCTATTCTACAGTCATTTAGCAGACGCTTTTATCCAAAGCGACTTACATTTGAGAGTAAGAACAACACAAGCAAGAATTCAAACAAGATGGGACGTCATCATTAAGTTGTAGTCAGACTGCTGTGAGTCCAGTTGGACCCAGGTGCTGTCATGTAGTGCTAGAGGCAGTGCATAACTGTTTTTTTTTTTTTTGTTTGTTTGTTTGTTTGTTTGTTTGTTTTAGGTTTTTTGTAGTTTTTGTAAGTCATTTGGTTTAAATACAAACATTACGATTTCATCAGTCAATATAAACTTGGGTAGAAGTGCACGATTTCAAAGATGATAGCTAAAGATGTATTCCTATCAGTTTTGTTGGAGGTCTTCTAAAGTTTGAAGGAATTTGTTAAGTGTACAGTCCCATGAAAAAAATAAAAAAATAAAAAAAAGCTTTAGCCCAAGACTGAAGAAACTGTATGATTATGCTGTAGAAAAGCAGTGCACTCAGTGAGTATTAAAAAGCTGTCTTTCACCACAGATTCACGGTCAAAGTCATATGTAACCATCACATTTTATACAGTATAGTCTTTTGTAAAATACCCAGTACTGTTTTGTTGACCAAAGTCATGCAAGTGCAACATAAAAAACCTAAAAACCTAAAAAAAATATGCTTCTTCTGAATACAGTAACGTAACTGCTAAATGCTTGAGAAGAATTGCCACATTCTGTAATTCCAATGTTTCTATTTAAACATTTGGAGGTACGTTCATCCATCCTATTGGGGTCACTCACACTAACCTTTAGGGTCAATATAAAATCACCAGTTAACATGCATGTTTTTGGATTGGAAGAAAGTCATTCACGCACAGGGAGAATATGCAAACTCCACATAAAAATGCCCTCATAAAAATGCCCTATTCAAGATTTAGTCAGGAACCTTCTTACTGTGAGGCCACCAATCACCACACCACCCCGTCACAGGTCTAAAGAAAGTTCAATTACACCATCGTCAAGCTGTAAATTGATTAAACAGGAAATGGTTTTGCTCTGTAGTTTTACTTTCATTGAGAAAACAAAAGAATAACCCAAGAAAGAATTTCATGAATGAGCCTGCATGGACATGGACAATGGAGCAACCCATGGACATCTCCCCCGTGGAGAATGAATGTTTTAAATGAAAGGGTATTTTAACACACACACTCTTTTCCCGGTGAGAAGGTTCCAGACCCGCACTTTTCCAGTATTTTTTTATTTATTTATTTTTTTTTATCCTGCGTTTTGCACCAATGTGTCTGGTCTAGTGGCTCTCTGGTAGTCTCTGTGCAGCAGCTGCTTCCTACCACTCCTCCTCCTCCTCTCATGTTGTTTTGGGAATCATGATGGCTGTCGGTGAGCAGCTGATTGGCTTTTCTTCCTTTTTGTGTTTGTTCAGCTGAGAAGAAAGAAACTAGTGGTTCATGGTTCACACCGTTACATATTTACCCAAAAGTGTTGTTTTTGGCAGGACCTTCTCTAGCACAGTAGTTGGCTGGTGGCAGACAGGGTTTATACTTCAGCTATGCAGGGTCGGGTCTAGAAAGGTTTTGAAGGGGGACCAGGCAGGGAAACTGACCAGGAAAAGGAGGCACAAATGAGACCTTTTTTTAGATCTCGATTTTATGAAATTTTGAACTGATTCTTACAACTAAAGTTGTCATCTAATGTAAAAAAAAAAAAAAGGAGAAACAGGATGAGGCGTTTAATGTGCCTCGCCAGCCACAACCAGCACATCAGGGTTTTGTGGCTGCCAGGGGTCGTAGTAATAACTACAGGGAGCCCAGGTTTCAGTGACCTGCAAATCATGTGGCACCTTAGCAGAGTTTACACGGACCCAAGCAGTGGGGTAAGAAGTCATTTGCTGCAGCAGCTGCCATGCCGCCTGCTGCATCGATCCAAACCTCTCACCCTCCAGGAGGGAAGAAGAGGCAGTCAACATAGGAACAGCACTTGCCGAGATCTCTGCCCTTAGCTCAGTAGGCACTGTTTAGCAGCTTTCTCCATCCAATTGAGCAAGACTGGAGGATTTACTCCCACAAGTCCCTCTCTGTACTGTGTAACAGTCCATCCTGTTCATTCCGTTCACATGTTCTCCCAGTGTTTCACAGTTAAAAGTTAAAGTTTCCACTGCCACAGCCAGGGGCGAAGTGTATTCCTCTTGTCAGGCAGTTCACCCTTAGGTGAACTGCACATGGCGGCTATTCGGGAGTCATTTATATGCCAGGGGTTGCAACCTCCTGAGCACTGGCATATTCCACACGAGGTACCTCTACCTTATGGGCCTTGTTTAAAGGGGTTTTCTTTGCAAGATAACTGCAAGCTGGGCATCTCCGAATACTTTTATCAAGCATTACCGCCTTGACCTGATTGCGTTCTCTTTGGCACACTCAGTCCTCAGTGTGGGCCATTAGCTCTGTACCAGCCATTGGGGATTTGGCGTGGGACGTGGAGTCGCTTATGAGTCAAGGAGTTACGCTTGGAGCATGCAATTTGGGAGTGGGTTGCATCTCCCATAGTAAGATTACAAAGTTTGAAAGAGAACAAAAGGTTACTACTGTAACCCTGGTTCTCTGAAAACTGAGTGAGGTATTTGAATGGACGGCACGTGGAAGAAATACGCTTTAGAATATTGGACACGGGTCTGCAGGCGCTTAAAAAGGGGGTTTGTACACACCTGTGTTGCACCCTTAAAGCAGACAGGACTCTGTCTCGATTTTAGCAACTTTATTCGCTTCATGCCCTATATATCTTTTTTAATATGTGGATTTTTTTGAGGCATCCATGACATGAAAAGTCAAAGTCAAAGTGACCACAATACACACATGAACTAACAGCCCCACACACATCACACACATACACCTACTGCGCGCAGGCTGATGACGTACCATAGCTCCCAAGTGTTATATGTTCCTGCAGCATACACAACAGAAAATACTAACAGAACAAATTAATTGAAAAATGACCTAAATGATAATGAAAAAATAAAAATAAAAAAAAGAACATTGCTGAAACACTTCTCCTGGACATTATCTAAATTAGAACGTATTATGTCTTCATATTTCTAGGCTGCAACACGTGCCAGGCACGTAATTGGTCTGTTTCTTTTGATAATGAAGCTTGCATGATTGGTCACATCAGAGGGTGCTTCCCATAATGAGATACCTCACTCAGTTTTCAGAGAACTGGGGTTACTATAGTAACCTAATGTTTTATTTGTCAATTTAGCTATGGTGCTTGCATAATTTGTTTTACACTGTACTTATTTTGTTTGCACATGTTAGTTGCATTGTAATGAAAGTAATAACCACAGTGCACTCGCAAGGAGGCATGGATAAAGGATAAAAATTGTTTCGAATACAGTAGACAAATATTTGAGCAAATATTAAGCCTTCATTAAACAAAGTTATGATAACAATGACTCTCATGAATTTCATAAACATGTACTTCATTATATGTTGTAACAAAGGATAACATAACTTATTTCTTATCCCCTCTTATGCAATCAAGCCATGTATAGTTACTCATTCCTCTTAATGGCATAATGTTGTAGTTGCAGACTGGAACTGGAGCAGGTAGGTAACAGTCCAACAAAAAGGGGCTAGCTGCCACTGGTAGGTTTTTACTTAACTTTTCTTGAACACTGGATTCAAAACTGATGTCTATCCACTGCATCATTTGGTTCTGAGGGGTCAGCGTAACAAATGGGGAATAAACCTCAAAGGATAAGCATCAAGCAGTGGGTGGAGACAAAATGTGGAGGCTGAATAACTCTTGTCTGAGCTGGTACTTTGATCAAACATTCTAGTCCCAAAAGAAAACCCAAAGAAAATAAAGATTATTTTAACTAATATTTCATCTTTGAGAGAAAAGAGATGATCTCCAAAAGAAACACTGCAGGGTTTTGATGAAATATGAGAATTTAAAATAAGGTCTGTTTTCCAATATATTGGCAAAGTTATCATTTTATTTTTATTTAACTTCACACTGGCTTCACACAGGGAGCATGGGGTGTTTGTTACATATGTGAAAGGTGATGATTAGAACAGCTGTTTTAGACATGTGCCTCAGACACAGCTCAACTGCATGAGGTAAGCGACATAGAAGTGAGTCTCAGAAAAATACACAGTAAAAAGGTTAGAGCTGTGCAACTTTCATGTCATCACATCTTTTTAGTCACATCAACCTTGGGTTACATAAAACTGTGTATTTATTCCCCTAGAGGAAGCTTGCTTTGTTTAAAAAGGATTGTGCTGGCAGTTGCTACACTGCAGCAGCTCTGCAGCTGAAGGTTGTTGGTGTGAATACAAACATGTAGTCCAACAACAGTTCAACAACAGCATATGCACAACACACAAGCACCATGCTTCTGGTGCTACGTCAGCCTTAGAGGCTTTATTCAATCACCCAGCTCCTCTTTGGAAAGAAAGATGTGACACATAGAAAAATGAAAGCATGAGTATTTCTACCATCTCTGTGTTTGCGTTCCACTCATCAGCTTCAGGTAAAAACGGAAAACATCAAGGTCATTATTCAAGCAATAATTTGTAGCAAAAAGCTCAACTACTATTATCACTACTATTATAACATTTTATATGCACTCACACATATTGTACCTAAAATACAAAGTGCACTTAAACATATTTTGAAAAAAAATCAAAAAACAAAAACAAAAACAAAAAAAACTCCAACAGCGCATCTTTTCAGAAACAGAGTTTCTCCATTTACGTCATAAAATGAAAAAAATGAATGTGCTTCATTTTTCTATTATCTCTGCTAAACACTGTATTCACTATAATGGATCTCGGTTTTACTTTGTCAGTATAACACTACAAGTGAATTCACATTTCAGCTTGTATATATCTTTTAATATTCTCATACTTTCATACTTCTGTTGTAAAGTCTTTGTACATACCTTGAAAATTTCTTAATAGTTGAGATTTAATATGATATGCTGCTAAATGGAGTTGCTAAATTGATTTTAATTATTCCTGTAACAATAATGATACAGATATCTAATCTAATCTAATCTAATCTAATCTTATCTAATCTAATCTAACCTAATCTAATCTCACATAAAAGTATGAATATTTAAGTGAACATGCGCAGATGAGGTATTAAAAACAACCCTATGTGCAAGCTCTGCAGGAAAATTGGGACTATGGCTCACATCCTGTCAGGATGCAACATCGCCCTATCCCATGGCAGATACAGGTGGCACCACAACAAAGTATTAGTTGAGCTCGTTGACATATTAGAGCAGGCAAGAACCCGGAAACGCCTACTCACAGATAAGCCACCAACTGCAACTTCTTCGTGGAGGAGGGAGAAAAGTCAGCAGGGCCTAAGAAAAACAGTCAAGCCTCCTGCAGTCAGCCCAAGTGTGGGAACTAACGGTAGACCTAAAGAGAATGCTCCAGTTTCAAGATGGCGTCCACAGTAACAACCAGATGCAGTTTTGTTCTTCACCAAAGAGAGAAAGATCATCCTCGTGGAGCTTACTGTGCTGTGGGAGGAGAGATGTGAAGAGACATACCAATCAAAAAATAAGCACTACACTAAAGCACTAAATAACAACTACAAGACTGCAGGATGGCAGACATGGTTGTACCCAATTGAGGTAGGATGCAGAGGTTTCCCAGCCCAATCAGTCAGAAATCAGCAGTGGGACTGACAGGAAGTTAGAGGAAGAAGGAAGAACATTGGGGGAAGTGGCAGAGAGGGAGTCCCCTGTTGGATATGAAGCAAGAGAGAGGTAAGCTTGAAGCCAGGAGGGAGTGAATAGTGGCTGGCCACCTCTACTGACCCGTCTGCAGGAGGGTGCTATGGTTAAGGGTCAAAACACCCCATGACTGCTGGTAACCATCTGACAACACAACCTCCCGGCTAAAGGCCTCAGTTATTGAGCAATGACTGAATGTAGAAACATCCCAGGATGTACTTAACCACTTTATAGTTGAGATTGCATACAATATGCTGCTAAATAGACCTGCTAAATAAATTATTATTGTTCCTGTAGATGATAAAGATCTCTAACTTAATCTAATCTGATCTCACATAAAAGTATGCATCTTCCCAAAATTATTTGGCTTCAGATTGTAGATGGAGCACAGCACTGCCATCAAGTGGCCATGTCTCAGCAATACAACTAAATGTGTCACAAGAAATTAAAACCATATAAAGTGATAAAAAAAATAATAATAATACACATACAACAATACAATTGTGACAGGATGGAAGAAAAAGGTTAAAGAGTGTTGAAAAGCATTGCTGTAAATATAAGCTATCTAATGGTGAAAATTGTGTTATAGAATATAATGATTTTACAGCCATATTGTAGTGGAAACCTTAAAAAAAGTATTTGTAAATAAAAAATAAAATAAAATAAATAAAAATAAAAAAAACAGAAGCACTGAGAGAGTGCAAACCTCCACCAAGCCATGACTATGTATTTATTTATGTATTTATTTATTTATTTTTGCCAGTGACTGTGAGCATCACTTTTGAGTAGAAGCTCAAATAGCAAAATGATCCCTATCCCCCATAGTAAAGAATCCATTAAAAAATTCCTGGATCGGGATCACCCCCAAAATTTAATCACTTGTTCTTTATTCCATTTGTCAGATTTCCTAAAATTTTAATCAAAATTTGTTCATAACTTTTTGAGTTATGAACAGAGATAAAACTGAGAAAAGGTCTGTGCTTATAATTTATTTAACTGTTATTTTCCCAAGGAAAACATCAAGAACAAATTCTAATTTACACTTAACTGTTACATCTGTTTAATTACTTCTTACTTATTTTATTTCTTTACTTATTTCATTACATTTTGTTTATCCTAATACTTCCACTAGAATGACAACATCTGCCTGCAAAAATTCCTTGTATGTGTTCATACATACAACAAAGCTAATTCTGATTCAAGAATAATTAATATTACACATTAATTTCAGTACATCATTAGAATTATAAAAGCTATGTTATATTATGGTAAACATTTTAAAATGTCATTGAAGTTGCCATTAAGGTTTTTTTATGTTTTTGAAAAGAAAAAAGAAAGAAAAACCAAAACCATGGTCTCAAGTAAAGTCGGCAATAAACCTGTTTATGAAGGTTGTGCTCCAGAGAAATACTGTATGTTTCTGCAGTCCCTGTTTCCTTTAAATAAAATCATCTTAAGTAATTAATGACATAAAAATATACATTTTTATACAAATGCTGTAAACATAATATATTTACTTATGTAAATAAGGTATTATACAAAATAAGCAATGAATGTGTTATACTCTATCCATCTTTCATACATGCATTACACAATTTTTTATTTCTACATGTGCCTGTCTATATTTAGCTTTGATCTTTCTGTAGGACTTTGTCCAGTGCCATTTCTACATTTTCTCTCCAGTGATGTCTTGTATAAAAAATGATAAAGCTGTAGTAAGTCCAGCACGGCCCAGACACTGGTGAAACGGCCAAAAGAGCAAGCATACTGTAAAGCTGGCATAACCTGCTTAGAATGCTCGGCCGTCAGCCAGTGACAATTATTTTAAAAAATAAAAGTCTGACTATAGAATCTCTCCTGATTTTTCCACATTGTTTTTCATTAAACCAGTTACATATAGTATATTGTGAAATCTCTGAGTGTTTGTTGCAACAGCCTTTCAGCAAACTTTAGCATAATGTCTTGCTATCAGCTTTTATTGTTAACAATAACTTGCTTGGTCAGTCACAACATGAGCAGATCTTAATGCCTTTCCAGCTTGCAAATGAAAAACTGTCATGGTGTGATGTCTTTTCCAGCTCTGATTTATGATCTCAGAGATAAATTACCGCAAAAGACTGCAAACTGAACCCAGCAAGCATGTTCACCATTTAGGGATTCACAAAATGTTCACTGTGGGCATGAACACTGGTAATCCACTCTATCCCTCTTTACTTTGTTTGGCCCCAAACTTCGACAAATGATAGATCTGCAACTGTGGAAGCGCCCGCATCCATGGCATCTTAGTCACAAATAAACAGAGGTGGACTTTACTATTTGGTAAAGGTGGGCAACGGCCTTGGGCCCAAAGCTACAAAGAGGCCCACATAAAACGTCCAATCAACTTACTACAAGGATTTCATTTCATTTTTCATTTTTCACCAGATTATTTTATGTTATGAATGATAATTGTATGTATCTCAAAGACTAATTAAAATGGCCTAAAATTATGAACAAAACCTGATTTTCCTCTATGATAGCTTTTAGGAACCTGTTCAAGTCAATGACTTAATTTTCTTCTAAAGAAAAAAGGGAAACAAAGAGGCTCTGATGTACAAGCAGCAACTATTTTATGCAAGTGAAAAATGGAGGGGAAAAAAACAAATCCACAGTCTTTTAAAGTGGAAAAATAAAGTCCCACATGATTTTCTTTTACTATCACCTATTTGAAAACCATAAATAAAGCACTTGACTAATGAGCTCAATAAGTGGAAAAATCATTCAGGCCACTTAACACAGCATAAAAGGTTTGCTGAAATCATCACTAACCTGGTTACCCAGCTCTATTTGTCACAGAAACTGCAAATATCCACAGCTATAGATCAAGTGAACCAAGGTTTTATTATTCTTGAGGCAAGCTAAGGAATTGTGAGAAGATTAATAGCAATTACTTGCAAGACCTTAATCAATCTATTGTGCAGCCATTTAAACAGGTTCAGTATGGGAGAGTGAACACTGCTTTAAAGAATAAGCTACAAATAGGTCTTGGATGAAAAAGGGTTGAGATATTGTGCAAAATAAGGAAAATGGAAGATCCCATGGCTGTGTTTGCTTTGGGCTGCAAAATGACTAAATCTGCCCATGACAAGAATACAAACACTATAAAGCTGCACACCTCCCACCTGCATGCCTGTTTTTTTTCCCTTCAGCTCTGAGACATTTAAACTAAACTTAGTTTGCTTTTAATCTGCTGCCTCTTAGTCTTGCTCTTGGGTCCTCCATCTTTTATTTTGCTTTCTCATGGAGTTTGGGACTTGAGGTCTATTTCTTTCCATCATATAACTATTTTTCTTTGCTGTCTGGATTCTGCCATTCCCATCTGCTCTGCTGTCATTACTGTCACCTCATTCACTTCACCTGAGCTTACCCATGATTTTCTTCTTTTGTCAGAAACTGCTGACAGAATCAGACGGCTTATGACTGCCAGCCAGTTCAGCACCACTGTCTATCACCATCTGTAAAGCCATTATAACCAGCCAGTTTATCAAAAACTTAAAGACTATCGACACCTTTTCCAACTGTGTAAATGAGCTTTAACTTCATGTAAATTAGACAGCGGCATGTGTTTTATGGGTTTCGGAATGTGTGCCAGTAGCTCTGGAATTTTGTAATGTGGTGATGCAGTGTAATCCTTAAACTAATATTTACAGCATTACTTCAGTTTATGACAATTAAATAAATACAGATACAAGGATGTGGCTATTCTCCACATGAAATGTTAGACTGCTCAGAGGGTCTTCTCCACCATAGTCAGAGCTGTTTTTTTTTCAGTTATAACAACTTGATCCTGATTACCAACGTGCCAGTTCTCCAACTCTCCACCCAGTTTCATGAACTTCTGTTTAATAATCCTAAAAAATTAATTATGGAAGTTATTCCACTCGCATACAACACATAAGTAAGGAAGTAAGTGTAAGTAAGTGTTGAAGTCAAAACAAATGCTCTAATCTATGCAAACAATGTCAGTATTTACAGATTAAACTTAAATATTAGAAATATTAAACTTCTGATTTTAGTAAAAAGATGCTATGTGGTCTTATAGAAAGTTTGCCAACAAGTGCACATAAAGAACATTATTTTAAAAAAATTAAGTCTTTCCTGATTTGTTTTTTTCCCTTTGTTACAGAGATGTGTCAGCATTCTTTCTCACATATGAACACAGTGCATGTGAAATTTAAAATGTTTGGCTAAATTCTTACTCCATCGTACAATGCCCCCAAAACACCATAATTTGGTCTGGAAAAGAACCGGATTTAGAAAACGGTATTTGGTGACATAGTGGATGTTTTCTTAACTTTGTGTTTACAAAGGCACACTCATATTTTTGCGAGTAAATCTCACACTGAATATAGTTTTGTCTAAAAAGATTAACACAGTAACAATGTTGGGATTATTTTTGCTTTGAAGTAACCCAGTTTGATTTGAAATTAAAAAATAAATGAGAATGTAGACTTCAAACTTTAATATTATTTTTATACTTTGTTAAGGATAATAATCTGATATCCAAAACATTAGACATCACCACTGATGGGTTTCCTTTGTAAACCTTTTCCAGTCCTTTGCTCCATCTAGCAATAGCTGTTTGTTTTTTTTTTTTTGTTTTTTTTTTTGTTTATTTTTCTCATCACCAAAGGAAACACAGTTTAATCAGAAAAATGACTTAGATTGGGTTTGAATATTTTGGGTAATTTTTTTTAAAATAACTGAATAATTTAGCTTAATGTAACATCAGAATCTATAGGTGAACATCACTGTTTATCTGGCTATTTTTTTAGCCTATTACATCATCAATCAATACTATTAATCCTGGGAATAACATGTTTGCAAGCATGATCTGGTTTAGGGCTTGTGGCACGTTTTTTTCTGTGGATTCCAGCTTAACCCCACAGTTAAAACAATGTAGCGTCACCTGTTGTGGCAGGTCATTGTCCTGCTAACCTCTGGCCCACGTTTTATTTCAAACATCTACTAAGTTCAGATGTAAGTTTGTTCAATGTGCTCAAAGCATTTTCACATATTGATGTTAAAAGTAGAAAACAACAACTGGAGAATCGAACAGACCACGTCTTAAAGGTTTTGCTCTTAAGGTGAGTCTTGAGTCTGGGGTGACAGTGGGTAATTTCAGGCTGCTTTTCGAAGGCCAAATCACAATGTGGTTCTGTGAGCATTTGAGTTTGCCTGCCACAGCTGCTGAATTGTGTGTTTGTTTTTTGACCTCAGTAAAGAGCCTAAGTTGGCACCTGCCCTGATCCTTGAAAATACTCCATGTAGCTCCACGCCAAAGCTGCTGATCACATTTAAAATGCTCATCACCTATTT
Source organism: Melanotaenia boesemani (assembly GCF_017639745.1). Taxonomy (NCBI): domain Eukaryota; kingdom Metazoa; phylum Chordata; class Actinopteri; order Atheriniformes; family Melanotaeniidae; genus Melanotaenia; species Melanotaenia boesemani. The sequence continues at coordinate 20,588,107 of NC_055682.1, forward strand.
TATGCCAACACAGTTGAGTCACAGAGAAACTGAGTAATAAATTATGACCTGTCAGAACATGATAAGGGATTAAATAACATCTGAAAATAAACAACAAAAACAAAATAACCTGCTGTCACAGCTAACATGATTTTCCATATAAACAGAGCTCAGCAATTCCTGTCTCTCCTTGCTTAGTTATTGTCTATTAGTTTAGTATTAACAGGCTCATATTTTCCGTTCATAGCAGAAAACCCCAAAGACACTTTAGTCCAGTGTCTTTGACTACCCTTCATAAAGTGTCATTAAAGAAGCCGGCATTTAAAAATTCTTCTTTCTATATTAAAAATTGTATTATATCATAGCTTTAATAGTGAGACTTCCCCACCAAGACAGTGGGAGTTTATGTTGTTTAGAGAAAATGTTGATCATTCACTTCCTTTTAAAAAAGTGACAGAAACATTTATTTGTGAGACAAACCTCAAAAGCTCTATGTGAAGAAACATGTTTACTGAAGCAGAAAATGCACTGACAGTATAAATGGTTTGTACTTTAAATTCATAAATGTCCAACTGATCAAACACTCAAGGCTTCAAATTATAAATAAGACACACACTCCATCTTCTCTCAGATCTGCTTAGTTAAGGAAGGTAAATACAAGACAGTACCAGCCAAACATTACAAACCAAGTGAACTGAATTCAACCTTACAAGTCAAATATCATAATATGGTTATAAATGTCTGAATGACAAGAATTTGTATACATATAATTGAGATACTGGGTGTTTTATTTATTTTCTATGCCCGCTTATTTTAAAGCAGGTCTCGGGGACTGGTGAATATCTCAGTACCTACTAGATGAAAGGCAGGCAAGGTCCAGTCTAGCTGCCAGTCCATTGCAGGGTCCATTGAAGGTGCATACTAAATTTATGCACCTTCATTCAAACATTTTTTTTTTTTTTTTTAAATAAAGGACACAGGGTTTGTCCATTTCCGATGCACTAGTACAAGTACAGTCCCGTCTCTCACCAGGAATCTCACTTTTAGTAGCAGGCATGTAAGGCTGGTTACATGATTTCCATGTCAACTTGCACAAACCTTTTGGAAAGTCCCACATGGCTCTGTTACCTTTGGGTCAGCTGGCTAAAGTTTCCTATACATGGGCATGTAATCAGTCCACAGTACATTGCAGAGGGTTAAGTAATGATTCTCTGTCAAGTCTCTCCTCAAAACATGCATCCTTTATTTATTTATTTATTTATCTATCTATTTTCCTTTTCTTAGCTCTTTGTCTTCTTATCTATTTACACTGTTTTTCTTTGTGTACCCTGTTCAGGATCGTGTCTAGCTTGAAATTCGGGCTGTAATAAATAGTTGGGCTGTAAGTAGTGGACAAAAAAGGACCTATTGGAACTAGTGTTGAGGATGTTGAAATGTACATTCTACAGACCTCGCACGCAAGTGAATGTGAAATCTGTGAACAGCTTTTAACTGTAATATGCCAACAATGAATCTTTACTGACTAAACTTAAAACTTTAACTTTACTAAGCTAAACTAAGACTAAGCTAAAAATAACTTTAAAGTTAATTTGGATAGGCTTGTAAATGCTCAGTTATAACTATTTATTCATTTATTTCATATCAGTAATACTTTGAAATACAACTAATTTATGCAAGCATAGTGTTAACCGTTTACTGCAGCATTACTCCTAAATATTATACACTTTGCTCTGCACATTACTAGATTAACACCATTGTTTCTGACATATAAAACAAAAACTTACTCTTTAGTGAATGGTACTAAATAGCATTTGAAAACATCAAAAATTCAAGTTCCAGTGCAAGGAATTTTGTTGTCCCTAATGGAAAACTTGGTGTACAGGCAGGTTCTCAAATATATTTAACAATAAAATCCACTCACACACATCAAACATGATTGTCCACTGGAATTACCAATAAAAATAAATAAATAAATATAAAACACAGGAAATAAAAACCACTAAATGACTGACTGTGTCTGATGTCAAGGTTGCACTGGTGATTTTCCCTTTTAAAAAATGGTGGAAATAAGAAAAACCTATGGAAGTTACTGTGCACAAGAGGATAGAAAATCAATTCCACATCTAAATTGTTTTCCAACTTGCTCATTAGAACTTATTACTGCCTGGAACTGCCTATATTATTATTATTATGTGAATTTTTATTTTGGTCTCTGAGCACTGCACCAGTCTCTATATTTGAAAGAAAATAAATGTTTAAGCAGAACACCATTGCACTGATATGTATTTTTATTCCAAACACAGCTATTTTCATAATTAATTTTTGTGCATTACATAGGTAGACCATGTTGCTGTGATGTCGATAAGGGTGTAATAGCAGGTAGGGGAAAAGGGTTAATGTAAGATGATATAGTGTTTCTGTGCATTCTGCCAATTCTCTCAACCACAGTCTGATGAACTTTGGTACAATTAAAGGTTTGCAGATATTAGCTAACCCACTGCTCAGCTGCAGTACGCTTAATGGTATGTAAACATATTTGCAAATGTCACTCGCTGGTTAAATGCTGCTGTGGCTCCTTCAGCAACACCACAAACAACATTGCTATCCAAGTTTATTTGTCTTTGTTTTCGAATGTGTGTCAAATCTGCACTCTTGACAATGTGCCACAACAACTGCTGCTAGTCAAACACTGACAGGTCATTCCAGCCAGTATTGAACACAGAGGATGAACAGAAAGCTCCATCCGTCTGGTATTTAACATTGAGCATAAATGAGCCTAAATGGCAATCTTTAACTACTAAAACATAAGGACACATGTCTGCGAGAACTGTGAGAGGTAGCATAGAAGTACTGCATGTTTCAATTATGGAGTATTAATCATAACCTGAAACAGCTAAATGGGCTAAAGACTAGGGAGACACAGTTAATAGGCTAACAACAGTCTGGTTAATCAGTCAATCTGTAAAAAATGTAACATCAACCATTATTTATCTGGTGTGTCCTGGTTCTGTTGCATTGACTTTGCCCCAAAACTGACTAGAGCTAGTTAATGTACAGGCTTTAGGTTTTTGGATATGTCTGTTTGTTAAAGTTATGTATGTGTGCTGTACTTAGTAGTACAGCAAATTGAATAAGTAAGTTAAAGATTTCATAAATTAAAAATAAAATAATAGTTTCATAAATTAAAAATAAAATAATATGTTGAAGTGAGAAAAGTTAAATTTAGCTCTGCGTGAGCACTGTCTGTGAAATCCTTGACGCCCCCTGCAGCTCAGGTTGTACGCAGAGGAGCAGAGATGCTGCAGAGATTCTGCAGAAATCCTGCAGAGAATTCATGATGTTGCTGAATGCATTTCATTAGTTTGGCCTTGGATACCACATGTCTGTAAATATTATGTTTATATTTTTGTGTCTTACAGATAATTGTGTTTTTATAAGTAAACTTATACGTCCAATGTGGCAATACATGCTGATATAAGTTTTATTTTCTGTACTTTCAGTTTTACAATATATCAAGACTTTCAATAATTTCAAGCCTTGTGGATTTGGAGGACTTATACGTTGGTTGTCTAACTTATCATTGACACTTAAAGAGGGCAGTACATGTAGTATTATGTAGGTAATGTTTTAAAACTACCTTTATGTGAAATGCACCTGGAGGAACTGTTTAGGGCTAAAGAAGGATGTAGCTTGACTGTATGAATGTGTCTGGATGCCCCAGGACAACTGTGTACCTAATTTCATTAATATAGACAGATACAACAGTGTAGGCTTACATTAGGCTACATAATTAACACTTGCAGTAATTTATTTGCTAAATGTCAAACAGAAAAAGTAGCCGTCTACCATGTTGTAATGTCACCAAGTAGTTTCATTCAAACTGTTGGTCTCTTGTCATTTACAAATTGCAGCATGGCTAGAAAGGAAAAATTGAAGAGAAAAGGGAAAAAGAAAGGGAACAACAGCACTCAGGCCAGGGAACCAGCTCTCTGCTCTCCTGGATAAAGCAGCCGTCAAGCAGCAAGGAGGATGAGGAGGCAGATGATGATGAAGAAAGGTCAGAGTCAAGATCAGAGTTATGTTAACTGTTTTTGGCCTTTTAAAGCTCAGATTTCAAAATTGAAGTGTTCCTTCAATTTTATCGAATTATCTTGAAAGCTCTCCACAAATTGGTTTGGCTGTATAAAGCCTTAGTTTTTTTTTTTGTTTTGTTTTGTTTTTGTTTTTGTTTTTTCTTTTGTTTTCAGTAGTACAAAGAAAAAAAATATGTATTCTACATCTGTTCTGCTTAGACATTGGTCAAATATTGAATTATTAAAGTGGAATTTGCCGACACTTAAAATCGGATCCAGCAGATATCAGATGTAACAGGACAGATTTAACAGAAAATAGAAAATTTAATTTATGAATAACAACGTCAATCTGGTAATTTCAACCAATAATCAGACTTTTGAATTAAATGACAGTGTTACACCAAAATCCGTGACCCATCAGAATCTGTGACCACAAGGGGTGACAGTGTACATTTCTCTGGACCTACGTTTTATGGGCTCCACACATGGGAGGCGACATCGCTCCTTGTCCATTCATTTTCTATTGAACTTGCACGATGAGGCAAAAATCGCTGCCCTCCTCCAGCCAAGTGACAGGCGACATTCGTGCATGTGAAATGTTGCACTCGTTCACATAGATGTGCACACTGGGGCTTGCAACACGACACAAGAAAATAGAACAATGTTCAGTTTTTGTCGCTGTCGCATGGCACCACAACCAGTCAGCGAGGGCTTCATCGACTGACCAATGAGCTGAGAGCAGGCTAGACAGCACAGTCTGCCAGCACTTTCAACATGATGGAACAGATCATTTTAGCTGACATTTAGTCTGACTTTTCTATACTTTACTTCATGCAAAGATTGTAGAGATGTTAATAAAAAGGCAGCGTGGCGCCAGGGTGAATTTGTCCTAACATAGGTCCTGGATTTATTTGGATCAGCCTTGAGGTTCGCCATGATGATATCACCATGCTGTTTTCTTGTTTGTAAAATAGGATGAACCCATGTTTCTCTTTCTCTTTTGTATAGTAGAGTCAACAGCAAGATTTCTGTCAATTAGAGAAACTCTTCTGACTCTTCATCTTTCATGCCTTGTCTGCTTTGAAAATGTCAAAATTCCCTCCAATATCATAACCAATCAAATTTCTTGAAGAAAGTGTTCCGAGAGGACGATACGTGGCACTGCCCTGCTGTTTGTCGCGTCCCGTGTGTTGGGTTTTACCTGGGTTGGCAATGAGTTTCGCCTGTCACTGTTGTTGGTCACCCTCCGTGTGTTGACCCCATTAGAAGGCGAGCAAAGTTTTGAAAACACTTATATTTAAGTGTGTACAGTAAAGTCACACATTCTGATGACTATCATAGTCTGGATTCTTTTTATATAATATATGGCCAGCATCATAGAGGTCACCATTTCTGAAAGCCATCAGAATGTGTGACTTTACTATACCTGCATTATAATGAACTCAGAATTATAAACAAGTGGTTTCAAGACGTTGCTCTTCTTCTAAAACATACATGCAGAGAAATGTATACTGTGGCCCCCTGTGGTCACAGATTCTGATGGGTCAGAGGTCGAGTTCAGTAATCAACAAACCTAAACAGCAACGTTATGTGAGAGACATTCAGACTGTGGAAGTAATTTTACTGCATATGATAATCACTCATGTTTACTCATATAATAACCACACATACAATCATTTATTCATTTATTATTTATTTATCACAGTACATTTTCATACTGTGTGTTTTCCTTTTACAGAATATTGAAGTTATTGCTTTTCTGCTGGGTTATTGTGCTTGTGTGAGGTCAGACTGGTCACTCTCTTCCAGGCCTTGGAGATGGGAAAGTTGAGCCTGGTAGTTGCATCTGCTAAGATAATAACCGTTGTTTAGAAATACCAGCCTGTATTTCAGGCCTTGGGTGCCGGGACCCTTTTCTGAGAACTGGAAGACAGTGGTGCCACACAGTCTCCTTCCACTCGGTTTATCTATTTTCTGTTGTTGACCTTCAGCAGGAGATGGGCTGAAAAAAACTGTTTTCTTTAATGTGGCAAGCCAGAGTTCTCTGGAGGTCAGATGACCACTCTCCACTTACAAGTAATTTTGTATTCTATACTTTTCCCTTGTAATAAACTTTATATGAGTTTAGTCATACCAGACTCTTGGTAATTTTTCTATTACAGGACCCATGGATCAAATTTTACACAAAACAAGCCATCCCAGCCAAAGAGAAACCGTGGTGGAATGCTCAATAAGTAACCTGCACAAGTTTACATACGTTCGTCTTAGAGAAAGACAACTAGAGCTCAACCAAACTGATCCTGGTTCATTTGGTGCAACTTCAACTCTGTAAAACATCAGGAAACATCTGCAGCAGACAAAAACCGGACACGCTAAACATGTAATTGCGACATACTACACTTAGGTAAAACGAGTCGGACTGAGTTTTTTTTTTACCTGCAGACGATGCCTCCAGAGGGATGGGAGAAGACAGGAGACATGCACCTGAGGTTGCTGCAGCTGTTACTATCTTGCTAGGACTCGTCACATTGCTGGAATCATCCAAACTGCTGGAAGTGGTTTATTCTTGGTTTGTGACAACTGACATGTTCCCTTCTTCACATTATCATTGGTTCGCTTTCTTATGTCCATTGTCCAAAGGTATTCGTCTACTACTACTTCATTGAAGCTAGTTAATGACTTTGCATCAAATATCGCAATAACTTAAAGAACGCATTATGTTCTTTAAGTTATCGCAGGATTTGGTGATTACACTCACACATGTATTAAATATACAAACTTACAAATTTCTCGGGAGATAAGCTTTTTCAATGCAACGAAAGCACATGTGGGAACTGATTCAACTTTTGATGATTTAGTACCACTATAAAAATAACCTAAATAAATATAAATGAAAATGATATTGAAATGCATGTAAATTAAAGGCTGGATAAAGAGCCTGAGTTGTCAATGAGCAGGCCTTGCCCACTGAGGCATCCCCGTAGTGCTGGGTCTGGCTAAATATATTATTTTGTACCAACAATAAGTTATTTCTATGTTACAAGACTTGCAGCAATCATGTATTTACCTCGTTAGGCTATTGTTAAAACTTTGATAATGCTAAATACTCTATTAAAATTTGTCTGAAGAACACAGCAATGTAGTTTAGGTTATTGAAGTTTGGCCGTGGCAGTTAGTCTGGTGTTAGTCGGTTGCACATGTTGCAAAAGGTGCCTTTATTTTTTACAGAGCACCTGCCTCCCAAATTGTCTGTGCACGCCATGAGCAGACAAAATATTCTGCTATAATATGTAGTATGATAGCTTCACATGCTGTACCAAATGACAAATTCTACAGACATTGGTTGTTTGGTGGTTGTCACATTACATCCATTATGGCTAGCATAGCTAGGTGGGCAATCGGCTAATTTAGGCTCGGCCGTTTGGCGCTGTATGAGACAGAGGCTACTTCAAAACTGAGACTAATAGCTTGGCAGCTGAGGCTCAGGCGCAATCAATACACTCAGTTCATTTTTGTGTTACCTGAGTGGTGGCAGGTGGGGCGGAGGAGATGTGTCTGTAGCTGAGCTGCTGTAACATGCCTCCGTTTGTGTCCGCACTGTGCAGTCACATTGGCAAATGAAGCAATGGGCGCTGTACAGGTATGACTGTGTGTGTGTGTGTGTGTGTGTGTGTGTGTGTGTGTGTGTGTGTGTGTGTGTGTGGGGGGGGGTGGAGGTGATAAGGGACACATCAACATGGGCCACACACAGTACAGTGTACACTATTAAGAAGATAATAATAACTTTGAAAAGGGCACTTGCTTGTCCAGAGGGCAAAGGGCAAGTGCTCTAGCACCATCTAGTGTCTATCTGTGCACACCACTCCATAGTAAGCTACTGAGTTTTTTCATTCGCTTGATACTTTTAGTTTTTTTCAGGTTGACCTTGTAGGAAAAAGCTTCTTTTTTTTTTTTTTATCCTTGTGGATAATTTTCTCTTAATTATGTTAAAGTTATAGCATTCAGTTTTGGATTGTCTTTGGATTATCTTTTCTTTTTGCAGTTAGGTTAATGTTTTTTTGTTTGTTTGTTTGTTTTTAATTGTTGTTTTTATTCATAGTTATGGATATTTTGCTTGCTATGTTGCCTTGGCTTTTTCTGTGTTTAACTGCAACAACATGGTAATCATAACATGAAAGATTAAGCTACGGTTGTCTACTCATTAACAGCTGGAACTGTGTTAATCCCTTCGCCGCTATACCTGCTTTGGAATGTACACCAATTTCTCTCTCTCTCTCTCTCTCTCTCTCTCTCTCTCTCTCTCTCTCTCTCTCTCTCTCTCTCTCACACACACACACACACACACACACACACACACGCACACACACACACAAAGGAAAAGAAAAAACAAAAGGGGGGACACTGTCTCTTTAATAGTTACTTAAAAAGTTTTATTAGTATTCTATGTGCTCTTGTCATCTGTGCTGTCATCTGAAGTTTGAGCTTTTCTCTTTGACTCTGAGTTCCTCCTCTGTCAGCACATCTGAACAGTGTTTCTTTTAGAATACAAGAAAATATTCCCATACTCACAACAACCAAATACATTATTCAGCACAACTGTAGGACTTCTTTCTTTACATTTTTTTTTCTAACTAAATGTGGATATGCACCATAAAAATCCCCAAAAACAAATAAATAAATGTAAAATAGAGCATGAGTGATTGTTTGTCTCTATATGTTGGGTCTGCGATAGACTGGCGACCTGTCCACCCTGCCCCTTGCCAGTTAATTGCTGGGATAGGCTCCAGCTTCCCCGCGACCCTGAATTGGATTAAGAGGTACAGAAAATGAATGAATGAATGAATGAATAATATTTATATTATTATTATAATATTACATATATATCAACAAGATAAGATGCTGAGAGACACCTGCCATGCAGTAAGAAAACAATGAGCATGCTAGCAAGTAGGCAATTAATTTCAGTATAAGATTATATCAGATAAAGGTTAGTATAATTTTAAAAAAATACCAAGTTTTGTGCATGAATATGGACGTGTTTAATTAAACCAAACTCCTTTACCATGATGAAAGCTTGGCTTTTCTAACAGAGGGGAACTAAAGGAAATGATCTGGTTCTGGCCTGCTCCACTCGTTTGTGATCAGTTTAGTGACTGCATCCATCAATGCTGAGGAAAACGGAAAGATCATGGCATGAGGGTGCTCATATAACAGAAACAAATATTAGATTAATATGTTGTGGATGAATTATGAATGAAAGATTAATCAAATTGAAAATATAAAACATTGCCTGGCTCTGTGGATAGCTGCAGTTTCCACAGGTAGTTTTCCATCCGGTAAAAAAGCTCCTGACTCCAGCAGAAAAGTCGTAAGTTAGCCAGCTCTGGCATTTTGCTTGCACAGCAAATTGAGTCAGTTTACATTATACTTGTCTGTGTAATATTAATGTGGCATAGATCCAAATAAAAAATATGAATCAGCTTTCTGGAAAAGTGGCAGCTGTCAGATTAAACTTGATGTTAAAAGAATATTTGTTCAAATCTACATAAACAGTTATTTGCCTACTTTATATAAAGCTGACTGTTCGGTGTAATGCCAGAGTGAAGCCCTTTATTTTTTCCTTTTGTAAATTAATTATTCCTATTCATTTTCATTTATTTAAAAAAAAGTTATTCAACAAATTACATTTCACATTTGTGAGGGACCAAGGGACAGAAATGCAAACGTGTTTACAGCAGCATTGAAAAATACTGAATTACCTGTCACTCTTAACTTGTATTTTGAGGGTGACTGCTCTGATCCACTGTGACTTTAGTTCTCATAGGTACCAAAAAATAAAACAAAACCCTAAAAAAAAACTGAAGTTTCCCTTTGAGCTCAGGGAGGATACAGGTACATTTTTTGACTCCCTGCACTTTCAAAGCCATGTATTTGAGGTGGAGGTTTCTTTCATGCCAGCATAACATTTTGTGGCATTGCTGTAGTATAACCTAAAATGAAGGAGCTTTCATGAAATGGTCCGTTTCAGTACAAGGATCCAGTCCAGGGCCCGTATTCCTAAAGATTCTGAGAATCCTCTCAGAGAGCTCCTAACTTAACCTAAAAATTCCTAGCAAGAAGTCTTAGCTTAGGAGTGATTCCAGAACATTCTCAGAGAACTCTGAGCAACAAATGGACAGAAACTCCTATCTTAGTGAGGAGGTGTGGTTGGTTATGAGTCATCATTTCAAAAGCTGTGATTGTTTGAGCCTAAAAGCTAGATACACCTTTGGTGAAAATGGGCATGTAATGGACCATCAAATCAATAACCTAATCATAGCATCTACTCTATATGAAAACTGTGCAATTATAAATAATATTTTACATAAAAAGAAATTCTGTTATGTAAATGGTAAGCTATACTTTAAAATGATCCTATAGAAAATGTAAAAACTCAGACCCACTTGCACAGTATTCACATGCTGTTATATTTATTTGCTTACATTTATGCTGGTAATTGTTGCGCTTTGAACATTTCAACTCCATTTTGTATTAACGAGGGTAAAATGGCTCAGTTTAATTAATTCACTGTCATCCAGTGTTTGGAGAATATCTCTCCTGCCTCTTCTGGCCGCCATTTTGTCCTCTGCTCCTAAGCATCTTAAAAGTCCTCTTCACTGGTGATCTCACCTTAGGGGCTATCTTATAGGATTCTATAGGAATGGCTTTTATCTTTACCAGGATCTATTCGTCACTTTTAGGGAAAATTCTAAGAAAACATCAATTCTCAGAATTTTCTTGAATTTGGCCGCTAGGAGCGACTCTTTGCACTAAGAATCTTTAGGAATAAAGTCCCAGGATGTTTTCCCCAAGCTTCCTGGGGAGATTAAGATGGTAAACCATTTGAGTTACCATTTGAGTAACAGAAAATAATCAAACATTTGGAAGATCTCTTACCAAATAACATAGCAAACATCACAACTAAATTAAAAAGACAACCTCTAAAATCTGTTTTACCTGCTCTCCATCACCACAAGCAAGTTATTTGAATTATTCTTCTCTGTGATTTTATGGGAAATTTGTCTTCGTCCAATAGTTTTTAGTTTTACTGGTTTTGTTATAAAGTGTTGTATATTTAAGGGTCAAATGCAATGTACAAGATATAACAGTATTACCACTGTATGTAGAGCTAACCACTTTAATAACTTTGTTTACGCCCCTTTTTAGAGTTGAATCACAGTGGTCTCTTGTGGATAAACAAGCACTCAACATAAGCAGCTGTGGGGGAAAAGGAGCTAATTTCAGTATAGCTTTTAAATTGGAACACACATAACTAATATGTTTTCTTAATTTTATATGGAGTGTTTGTCACATCTGTCATGATCTGTGTGTTTTTTGGTTTTTTACTGTCCTGTGTTTATTGTCTTGTCTGGTTTCCTGTATTATTTTCATAGTTCCTTCTCTGGTTTGTGGCATTCTGTAATTCCTGTTCAGTAGCTCACCTGATTCTAATTGTTAATTCACTCCACCTGCATCTCATTAGTTGTGCTCCTGTTATATACCCCCTTGGTTTGAGTCAATGTTTTTTTTGGATCCTTGTGGTATTTCTCTGTCATGTGGTCTGCCTCTGAGTCCTGTGTTTAGATCCTCACTTCCTCTGCATTGTGACAACATCTCTGTATTAGTGGCAAATATACGTTAGAAGACCTGACAGATCAAAACAATCTTTTAATTCAGGGTAGGTCATGTGTAGAATGCCTCAACACTGAACAAAAATGCCATGCAGGCCAGTCCATAGCATCAATGCCTTCGTCATGCACTGCTGACACATTCCAGCCAAATAAGGCTGAGCATTGTCATGCATTAAAAGGAACCCAGGTCCCACTGCAGCAGCATGGGGTCTGACAATGAGGATCTTATTCTGGTACCTAATGGCAGTCAGGGTACCTCTGGCTGGCACATGGAGATCTATGTGGCCCTCCAAGCAAATGCTTCCTTAGACCATCACTGCTCCACTGCCAAACCGGCCATGCTGGAGGATGCTGCAGGCAGCAGAACATTCTCCGCTGCATCTCTGGACTCTTTCATGTCGGTCACGTGCTCAAAATGAACCTACTCTCATCCATAAAGAGAACAGGGCACCAGTGATGAATCTGCCAATCCTGGTGTTTTCTGGCAAGTGTCAGTCAGGCTGCATGGTGTTGAGCTGTAAGCGCAGGCCCTACTTGTGCACATCAGGCCCTCATGCCATCCTCTTGGAGTCTGTTTCTGACAGTTTGAGCAGAAACATGCACATTAGGGGCCTGCTGGAGGTCATGTTGTAGGGCTCTAGCAGTGCTCCTCCTGTTCCTCCTTGCACAAACAGATAACGGTCCTACTGCTGGGTTGTTGTGCTGCTACAGCCCCCTCCACATCTCCTGGTATACTGGCCTGCCTCCTGGTATCTCCTCCATGCTTTTGATACTTTGCCGGGAGACACAGCAAACCTTACCACAGGATGCTTTGATGTGCCATCCTGGACGAGCTGCACTACCTGAGCAACTTCTTTGGTTTCTAGACACCTCCTCACAGGCAAAATACAAACATTGCAAACATGCAAAACCAAAAATCAGCCAGAAAGGGAAGATAGGGAAATGGTCTGTGGCCATCACCTGCAGGACCTTTTCTTTATAGGGGTTGTCTTGCTAATTGCCTCTCATTTCCACCTGGTGTCTGTTCCATTAGTACAACAGCAGGTGAAATTGATTCACAATCAATTTTTAAAGTGAAAAAATAGTGGTGTTTATGGTCAGAGAGAGGGAAAAAATTTAACAATTTGTTGTTAGCTTATTACAGTGCACTCTGACTTTGTGCTCTGAGGAATTTAAAGCTCTGTGTTAAGACAGTGAGGATAGACTGAATACTAACTTGACACCACTACCACCTGTGCCAGCTAGTCCAATGTGCTCTGCAAAAATATGTGATAGAAATGTGTGAGTGTGGGTGTCCACATAAAGTAGTACTGACAAGGGTGGCATATCCCTGCAAACCTGTTTAATGGGGGAATAAACAACCCTGGGGGAATAGACTTTGTAATGCTAATAAACTTTTGAATAGCTTCAAAAAGACTTAGATAGATACTCTGTCTGGAAGATTAACAGCTGCAATGGACTCTTCCTCTATCATAATATAATAAATTGTTGTGCAGCTGCTATGATTTGGATGTGTTTAACATGCATTTGTTCAGTTTGACAAGCGAGGGTGGTATGATGTCAACCATCTAAATAAATCCTATTTTGTTACATGAGATCTTCAAGTGAGGTGACCTCATTTCATGAAAAAAGTAACTCCATTTATAGATTTCAGGGAAAGCATTGTCCTTCCATACCTTCAAACACACAATGCAGAGGCCAGAGAAATGTGGTTGCCTCACTGTGGATATGTCATACATACAACCAGAAAACATGCCATACACACAGGTTTAAAGTTATTTCACATCATATTACAAAAAAAAGAAAAGTAAAGTAAAACGAAAACAATGTAACAAAACAGGTAAAACATAAAGATGACAAAGTAAATTAAAATGATTTCAGGACCCAAATATGTACACTGGCAGCCTATTTACAGCCAACAAACTTAAATATAGTTCAGAGAGATGAGTCATTTTATGTGTGTTACTTTCTTTGTGACATGGGGGTGACCCAAGTTAATGATTTACATGCAATTCTTCCCATCAATCCCTGACAAGTCCTCCTGCACACTAGAAGCATATCATAACTTAGCTAGCTTACATTGTGAGCGCATGAGGTAATGAGAGCAACTTGGTTTAGTATACTACACGTGTGCAAAAAAATCTAGCCTAGATGAAAGCACAGGTGGTGCTGAGTGCTGTTTATGTTCGCAATGGAGAGGCCTGATAAAGACACAGCTCATCTATATGGCCCTACATGTACTTGCATTCTGTTTCTCTCAGAGAGGGATGAGGCTGATTGCAGTACACTGGCCTGTCATAGTACTTGCTTTCATGGACTCCTGTGTTAGACGGATGATGTTTCCAATTCAAAAAATTGTTTGATAATACCTCTGACACTGAATTAGGTTGTTAAAACGTTTTATTAGCTCTTCGAGCAGTGTTATACAGGCAAACTTCCACGTGAGCTTATTACAGCCACATTTTAAAAATGATTAATGATTTAGGTCTTAAATCGTCAAATATGATATAAAATTCCACCCAGTGCCACAGAAACATATGTCATGTAGTGTAATTGTGTGTAAGACTGTAACTAGATGGCATCATGTTGAAGACATAAATGACAGAGAGATATAGGTCCTTCTGTGGCACCTATTCCTTCAGTCATGGCATAGCCATTCCTTTGCCAAATTTAGAAAACGTCTTTCATGGTTATCTAATGCACCTTGTGACACTGTGACAAGGTTATTCACAACTCATGCATCACACAAATGTGATGCTATGCATTTCAGAGGAGGTTAACTGTATGTTTTTCAGATATCGAGATTGATGCCATGAGTGAAACTTCAGATGGGATTAATTTGAGAATCCAGATACTTGACCTTTTGATTCCTTTTAGATAAGGAAATTTGTAGAAACTCTAGACCTGTTTTTGGCTGCTAGATGTGCCACATACAGTCAATACATGGAAAGTTAAAATAATTTGTTTAGCTTTACTTTTGATTTAGACCAAAGTGTAGCACATTCGAGACAAACTGACATGTTTTACAATGGTCAGTTACAGCAAGTTCAAAAAGTTTAAAGGACTTTAACGTGAGGAGTTTCAGTCAAGGAGGTAGTGCAGCCACATGCCTCTACGAATATTGTTGCAAAGCCATGGTAGCTATCCCCTGTAAGACCTGACTGTTAACCTGTGATAGGTAGTTTTGTCTTTTTTTTTTTTTTTTTTTTTTACTGATTTGCACTTTAATACTAAACAATGCATGTCTCATATATTTTACATGGAGAACAAATTTATAATAAAAACAAAGAAAGTATAATAAAATAAAATGCACATCAGTGCTGGAGAAGTAAAAACCCTGGGAAGGTCTTTGTTTCATTTTGGGGGTGGTCCAGTTGTACTTCTCTGTGACCCTTGCATGCTTGCATGAGATGAACCATAAAATAAATTGCATTGCTAATAAATTCAGCTTGACAGGCATTGCCATTTCAAAGAGTATATGTTTTCACTGCAGTCCCACTGCATGAGGCATACACAATTAAAGATACACTAACCAGCAACATCCGTTTCCTCAATTAATACGAGACTTATGTTGTACACTCAAGCGTCATGACAAAAGTCTCATTTTTTAGCATGATAGGTAAAAAATGGAGCAAGTTTAAAAACAGTGTGACAAACGAGGCCCTTTCCAGAGGTGTTGAAAGATGAGTTAGTGGTGAATTGTGGTGGAGGTGGTGTCATGCAGATGCCTGCTCCCATTGATGCATTGGAAAAGTGACATCAACATCAACCACGAAATTTGCTTATTGATGACCAGGGGAGGGCTATGCTGTATATAAGGGAGACAGTCTTCTTCACACGAAAGACTGATCAACAAGTTTGACTTCTGTTTCCAGACTGATAAAGTTCCATCACAAATTAAACCTGACAAACTTTTTTTTTTTCCTGGATAAAAGGACTGAAAACCTGGTAAGAGATGGCATGGAAGTGGATCATTATTTCATTGTATCGTAGCGTAATTCAAAACGATCAGGAAACATCAGGTGTTACACTGGGAGGCAGGCAAACATCTTGTCTAACTCTAAATTTAATGCGTTTGTTTCAGTTACTCAACATGTTTTCAGTAAGGTGTTTGGAACAACTGTTTGTGATCATGGTTCTCGTCAGTATCCTTACAGAGGCAAACCCACTGCCGCTTAGGTAAATTTTACTCTTATTCTGCGTCATCATGTTGTATCTTTCATGTGTATTCTGAGTATCAAACAGAGATTAATTCATTTTAATGAAAAGAAATAATTAATTGATAATAGATTTCTGGAGATAACTGATATTTTTCAATTTCTGCAGAAAGAGATCCATCAGTGAGGTACAACTTATGCACAACATTCGAGAACACAAACAAGTTGGAGAAAGACAGGACTGGCTTCAGGAGAAGTTAAAGAAAATTATTGTCTCTGGATCTAAACATCAACATGAGAAACCAGGAAATCTCATTCAAAATGATGTTTTTGTACTAAACACATAGAAATATTAATCTGTTTGTTGTCCCATAAATCTTACCAAACAGAATCCCATGCTATAGTTTTTTTCTAGCCATCCCATTATATTGAATGCTTTCTGTTAAATGTATATTTATTAACTTATTTATTATTTATTTATTAATTTATTTATTACTTTTATATTATTTGTCAATTTTATTATTTTTTTTACTGCAATGACCTTTTATTATTTTAGTTTTATTTATTGTTTGTTTGTTTTTTATTTTATTTTATTTTATTTTAATTATTTGGTTTTTTTTTACATTCTCTTATATTCTCCACCAATAAGATTACAGCTATTAAAGTCATATCACAGGCTAAATAGGAGAGAAAATGTTTGATATTGCCTTATACTTTTATTCACTATGTAATTCAAATCAGCTTTTAAATACATATTGAATAAAAGTACTTTCTTTACAACAAATTTTGTTTAATTCTCTTGTGCAAATAAGGACCAACAAAACAATTAGTCTTACTTGTTTTATGTATTTTGTGAGCACATATTCAAAGAATCATTTCATGTAATGGCTTTCAGGAATTACAGGAATAGGAGTACTTGTTTGTATTTTAACAAAGTGTAATTGTTTTTTTGGGTTGTTTTTTTTTTTTTTTTTTTTTTTTTTTTGTTTTTTTTTTTTTTTTAGACTTTATAGGAGATGTGGATTTTTGTTATATTCTTGGCTTTTTTTAAGTTTATGGAGAAAATCACTAAAGAACCACTTCAAAAACCTTCCCTAAAAATCTTTGTTTGACCTCACTTACTTCACTTTTAATTAATTATATATAAAGCATCTTCCAACACGGACATATTGTTAATAAAAAAATAAAAATAAAAAAAAATCAGCTGCAATCCTTAACTGACTTTATGGTCTCTGGGTGGATGGCTTGTACTGAACACAAAATATTCCAGTAAAAAAACTCCACAGTACATGGGAAAGGTTTGGTGGCAATGCTTGTTAATTATAAAGAATCATACAAACATACAAAACCACAAATCTTTCATTTCCTATAAACAGTACCAGGTTTTACTTGTTTCCACCTTCTTTTGATTATATATTTATGTATTCCTCTGCCACTTCACCCACACATTAATATTATTATTATTATTATTAACTATGGCTTAACTGACATGCGTGCTGTGCATCATTTTACTAGTGCTGATTTTTTTCAGGTCTGTGGGGTTCAGACAACTCATATCACTTACATTTAGAATCTTTCAACATAAATAACTTTGACAAGTTATTTCTCTCAAATCTTAACAATAAGGCCATTTGACTTTTATACAATATAGCCATAATATTGGTAAAGATGAGTTTAACATGCCTCACTGTCTCCCCAATGAAACAAATTCCATTATGTTTAATGTAGCTTCACTCTCTTAATAAATTTTGTACTGTGACTCAATCATAATAGCTAATTTTGACTAGAATGTTATTGTGACAGTAAAATGGAAATTTCGAATGAGAAAATCCACATTTTCAAACAGATCAGTAAGTTAAATTAGTTTTAAATGGTAGAAAAAAATAATTGATGATACTGATGATATTGCATGACTCCCTTTAGTGTATGCACATGAGTCTATCATCATCTTATTAGGGGTCTTTGGCTAAGTGGTACAGATTATGAACAAAAGTTGCTGTATTTATTTATTTGTTTATTTATTATGCTTTTACTAAATGTACCTTAATTTAGAACCAGTAATAAAAGACTTAATATAAATATACAATTCTTATGTGCCATACAGTGTTTTATATATTGGCAATTAGAGTCAAGTGGCATGTCTAACATTTTTGGAATTTTAACCGCAAACTATCGCGAGATCTGTAGGACTGCGTCATCTCAGTTCATTTTTAGGAAAAGGGGAATCGCTGTACCAGCAGTTTGAAATTAACTACTTTTTTATTTATTTCAAATTATTTTTCTTTTCAAAGCTAGCATCTACAGTTAGCACTTACAGCAACTATAATATACCCGACCCGTAACGACAGCTTTGAATCTTCTAGTGCGTCAGTACGTCAACGGTTCCCACGTTTAACGTCATCACAGGGGGTGAGTGTTTTGAAAGGGTATGGCTGGTTAGCTGGGATTACAGCGGAAAACGTAGCAAGCTAGGTAGCTATTTTTACATGTATTTTTCATATCAACTTAGAAAATCAAACCAGGTATGTAAATGCTGTTTAGAGAAATTAACTGTCGACGCGTTTTTCGATTAACAACTAATTAATACAGCTGTAATGTACCGCCTGTAACGAAAGCTAACATTAGCAAGCGAAGCATGCTAACATAGCAAAGTATTTAGCCTAATCGTAGGCTGACTCAGTCAGACAGCAACGTTGACTACATTTTGTTTTGAAATGGTTAAAGCCTAGGCAGCTTTTTAATGGCATTACAGTCGTGATTGTTTAACATAGTTTAAATGAATGCTGGCAAAACACGTGTAGTTAGTGAGGTGCTTTTAGGGTGTTCCATGGTTTGAAGAGGGCTTACCAGGGGCTCGATTTATAAGGTGATTTTGTTCTTTCCTGCTGTCCAGATTATGAACAGTGTAAGATCTAGACCGGACTCCCCCCTATACGGGTGATGGCAGCACGTCTGCAGTCATATGATAGTAACTCCAGTGACACCGAAAATTGGGAACGAAAAGCAACAAGCCGACCTCGCAAACTCTGCAAGCATTCGAGGTGAGCCAGATGAAAACCTGTGCGATTTTCTAAAGAGGAACATAACAGAAATTTCGTGTCACCCATTTTGAGAGGTTTAGGGTTTATGCTGGACTTGTTACTCGTGTTTGTCACTTGAACTGTGACATAATGAGAGTTTTTGACAGAGAGCTCAATTATATAAAATGATAAAACAGTATTGCATTTGTTAAATCAGCTAAATATAGTGTAAATATTCATTACTCCTGGCTTCTTTTTGGTTTGATTTAAAGCAACTAATAGATGATATTGCACAGTAATTAATGTACCCAATATAATTTAATGTATAATGTGAGATCACAGTTGATATCGGGTTAACCCTACATGCACTACGTGGTTCACACTAGTCAAGTTAGATTGTTATTGCAAATCTATCTCAAAAGTGCCTGATGACAGTTATTTGAGCTGTGATAATTTTCTTATTGATTGCAAAAACCGGTTTTATTTTAACATGGTGAACCAGCTCATGGATTCTTAAGAGTGCCATATGTTCATCACCCTTTTTATATAGATTTCTACTGTTTGCACCCCATTATACTGTTGTGGTTTAGTGATGCCAACTTCTTTATCAGGAGGCCTTGAATTTCTAATATGCAATGAACAGCATTTAGGTGAGCATTTCTTGAAATTGAATACCGCAACACCAGTGGCCATACTTTGTGTCAAAATATTTGTTGCCAAAGGAGTTACCTAATACCCATAATGTAACACATAAAGAGACATAACATGAGCTTGGGGGGGAGAAAATTCTAATTCCAGTTATAAATCAGCACTTGTGAAATGATGCAGTTCAAATTGTCTAAAGAAATTTTATTGTCATAGTGATGCAGTCCATTGTTGGTAATATTTAATTACACTTACCATGCAGTTTTATGACATTAGATGTTTTCAATATTTGGACAGGCTTTTAATTCACTGCATTGGCCAAAGCCACTGTTTTTCACCTTTGTTGCAATCCTGAGGGAGTTTGTTTCCATTATTGCAAAGAAATTTTTAGTATGAAGGGTTGGTCAGTGCTAGCTGACTATGCACCTCTTGTGTGGTCATTAAGTTAGTTAAGGAACTTTTAAATCTCCCTGTTGACTTCTATTAAAGGGCTTGATGTCCCTTAACTGGTTTTACAGCGTTGTTTTATTTATTCTACTTTATGATGACTTTCTTTTTCCATGTTTGGTAGATCCCACAGGTGCTAGGATGGCATGGAGGCTTAAACAGGAAAAACTGAAATGTTTTATGTCTGGTCTCATGCACCTCTGAAATGGTCAGGAGGTTTGAGTGTCAAATCAGTCAGAATATTTGCATGCACTTTAATAGTTTTAGGGTTTCCCACACAATGCTAATACTCAGGTGGACAGCCCAGATATACTTATGGGTACCTAAATATATTAAGCAACCTTCTCACATACTGTATTTTTAGTTTTACTATTTATGTAGTGAAATCTCTTACTGTAGAGCTAAAGGCAAGCATCCTTCAGTACAAGCATAAACTATTTCTTCATGCATAGACCACCCCACTTAATACAGACCTGGAAGATCATTACACTGTATTGCACAGCAGGAATGCTTGTTCGGTTACACTTTTGCCAAATTGATTTAGAAACTTTTTCAGACCCTTAGCATTTTTAAGCACATACCAAAAGAAAAAAAACCCAAACAAACACCCTTCTGAAGAAAACCTTTATTACTGTGTGTGAGAGACTGTCTCCACCATGCTTCACCTACAGACAAGGAAGATTTTATTGTTCAATACAGTTGTGCTCCAGATTTAGAGACAGTGTGTGTGTGTGTGTGTGTGTGTGTGTGTGTGTGTGACACAGTTTGTGTCATAATGAAATCAACAAGTTAACATACACCACTTCTTTAGACCTCATTTTGAATGATTAGGTGTGTCCAAACAATTGATGAATACTTTAGCTAAATACTTCCAAGCTGAGTGATGTATTGGATAGCCTTAAACCCCTGTACACTTCTTACTTACAATATCCATTATTTAGTTTAAAAAATTAGGTTAATGCTAGCCATTATGGTTATCTATTGTTACTGGCCTTTTTGTTTGTACTGGCTTTTTCTTTAACTTCCAGGTCTAAGTACAGGACAGGAACTGTAGAAAAGTGCAGGTCTCCTAGTCCATTTCAGTTCTAATTTAATATATATATATGTGTGTAGAAGTAATTTGACTTGTATTATCTGAGTATTTGTTCGAATTTTAGACATTCAGTTTATCGTGATTCTATTTAGTTAAAGATTTTTACATGTGTTTTTTTTTCCAGTTCTGTTTCAGTCAGATAAAAACACATTATTTCCCTTTTTGTCCTCTTTTCTTTGTCATGTCAGCACATTGACTGTCACTAATGTGGCTGGGCTTATCATTGCAACTTTATTTTCTTTCCTTTTTAATTAATTTAATGACATGCTTACCAAGGAGCAGTGATGCGGACTCTGCATTGGTCTGTCGTGGTGAAGAAGGAGCTGAGCCAAAAGGCAAAGCTCTCGATTTACCGGTCGATCTACGTTCCTACCCTCACCTATGGTCATGAGCTGTGGGTAGCGACCGAAAGAACAAGATCGCAAATACAAGCGGCCGAAATGAGTTTTCTCCGCAGGGTGGCCGGGCTCTCCCTTAGAGATAGGGTGAGAAGCTCGGTGATCCGGGAGGGACTCAGAGTAGAGCCACTGCTCCTCCACATCGAGAGGAGCCAGATGAGGTGGCTCGGGCATCTGGTTAGGATGCCTCCTGGACGCCTTCCTGGTGATGTAGTCCGGGCAAGTCCCACAGGAAAGAGGCCCCGGGGAAGACCCAGGACACACTGGACGGACTACATCTCTCGGCTGACATGGGAATGCCTCGGGATGCAGCTGGATGAGCTGGTGAATGTGGCCGGGGAGAGGGAAGTCTGGGTTTCCCTGCTTAGGCAGCTGCCCCCGCGACCCGACACCGGATAAGCGGCAGAAAATGGATGGATGGATGACATGCTTACCAATGCTTTTCTATTGATGTTTCTTTCTATAGATTTACTCTAGTTGGTTTATTTAGATCATTCGAGTGTAAAGAAACATTTAGATAGAATTAGGAGTTCATGGCAGCACCAAACATACTTAGCTGCACTTAAGTGTCTGTAATTTAAATGTTGGAAGTTTCCAAAATATGGTTGAGCCAGTTAGTCAGGTTGTTATATAGGTTTTCAAGACCTCTTGTGCAATATTGTTGGAGCACAAATATAATGCTTTATCCTATATCCCAGTCACCTCCCAAAAAAGGAAGTTATACATGTTGATTGTGTGTTATAATGTCAACGCTTTACAACAATGAAATTATATCACCATCTGGCCTTGAGAAAGAAAAGGTAGCATTACATATGTTTCTGTCTTGGAAAGCAGCAGTCAGGCCAGAGCTTCTCGGGTGGAGGCAGAACAGAGGAAGATGAGCCTGCATGGTGCCAGTGGGGGCTGTGACCGCTCACGTGACCGCCGCCGTTCCAGTGATCGCTCTAGGGACTCCTCACATGAGAGAGAAGGCCAGCTGACCCCCTGCATTCGGAACGTCACTTCACCCACCCGCCAGCACAACAGTGGTGAGCGTGCATGCATGCAAAGAATAGCAAGCTTACATGACAGTCATGTCAGAGCTCTGTAGCTTGTAACAGCAACAGCTGACTGCAACATACAACTCAGAACATGGTTTATACATATCTGATCTGCTTGGCTGTGAGTTAAACAGGACAGCAATAGTGACTACCTGTTTGGGATTAAACCAAGACTGGTAGTGATTTGACCGTCTAGATATGTATATGTATATTTTGAGTAGGGCTCTTTTTAGTCTTTTTGCTTTTTGTTTGCTTAGAAGTAATACATCTAAAGTTTCCTATTAAAACACAAGCCTTTAATACAAACAGAAAATAATAATGCTTGTAAGTGCTTGAGTTACTTTTGTATTTCATTGCCCCTCCCCCGTGTTTGTGTGTGTAGACCGTGAGCGAGATGGCCCATCATCTAGGCCCAGTAGTCCAAGGCCTCAGAGAATCTCACCCAGTGGTTCCAGCAGCAGTGGGGTGGTGAGCAGTCGCAACAGTAGCCTGTCCAGTACCGAAGGCACCTTTAAAAGCTTGGGAGTTGGAGAAATGATTTTTGTTTATGAGAATCCTAAGGAAGGAGGTGCAAGTGCCACTGTTGGAAACCGCAACATTAGGACCTCAGAAAGAGTGACTTTGATTGTTGACAACACACGCTTCGTAGTAGATCCCTCCATCTTCACCGCACAACCCAATACCATGTTGGGAAGGTACAGTACACAGTGTTAGGCATTACTGTGTCTTTATTGTTATTAATATTATGGTTAACATGCACCACTTCTTTAGACCTCATTTTGAATGATTTGGTGTGTCCAAATGTTTGATTGATACTGGATAACTTTTCATTGTTTATTTAATTTAGAAAGTTTTGTTGTTGTTTTTTTTTTTGTTTGTTTGTTTGTTTTTTTCCCTATTATTTTAGAATGTTTGGATCTGGGAGAGAGCATAATTTCACACGGCCCAACGAGAAAGGGGAGTATGAAGTGGCCGAAGGCATTAGCTCAACAGTTTTCCGAGCAATTCTGGTTAGTGTCTAACATTTTCTCCATTTATTTAAATAATTTTAGACTAAATGTAAAACACACACAGTACATAACACTGTTGTTTAGGCACTCCACAAACTGTTACCTTCAAAATGATCATAAAGCTGAAGTAACATCCCTCTAAATGGTTAACAGTTGAATCTCATTTACCATCTGTTAACCAGCCTATCTAGTAACACTTTAACAGACTGTAATGAATTCACTTTAACTTGTGAATCTTTATATGTTTTGTTCTATGACAAAATACCTAACCAAAGGCAGATACAGATGGGAAGTTTTTATAGTTTGATTTCTAATTATTTTAACTTTTAATGTGCACTTTATAAAGTAAAGGAAGAACAGTGTTTTAAGTGTCTGACTTATTTGTGTTTTCTAT
Organism: Melanotaenia boesemani; assembly: GCF_017639745.1. Taxonomy (NCBI): domain Eukaryota; kingdom Metazoa; phylum Chordata; class Actinopteri; order Atheriniformes; family Melanotaeniidae; genus Melanotaenia; species Melanotaenia boesemani. Next base: position 20,612,033 of record NC_055682.1, read on the forward strand.
CTAATTGACAGGATTACTACAAATCTGGGATAATCCGTTGTCCAGATGGAATCTCCATCCCTGAGTTGCGGGAGGCGTGTGACTATCTATGCATCTCTTTCGACTATAGCACCATTAAATGCAGAGACCTCAGTTAGTATTTTGTTCAGGATGAAAGTGCTTTTGTCATTCATTAATAGTGTCATAACAGTTTTATTCCAAGTGAGCAAGAGAACAACACTGCCTTATCACTGTCGCACTGTGCAATTTCATAGAACATTAAAGATTACTTTTAGCTAATAGAGAATGTAATGAGCTTCCTGTGTTAGCAGGTTGTTGTCTTTTTTTGTTTTTTTTTCTTTTGTTTTTCTTAGTTGGTACAGAAAAAACTTTTATTAACTGAGTTTTGTACTTTTGGTGCAGACTAGGAAAGAGGAGTTATTACTGTGCTAAAATTTTAAAAAATATTAGTTTATATGATTTATTTAAACGGAATTTTAAATTAGTCATTAAAACCTTGAATTTAATTTAAAGAATTCACCTTTCAAATGACATGGAGGTTACAGCAGACGTCCATTTGATTGCTCTGTCCAAGCCTACTACTGTGTGTGAGAGTTTAATTATTTCCCTTTTGTCTGCATTTTCTCTCTTAGGCTTTATGCTTGATAGTCCATAGTGCTGCTATAAATGGTATCACATTTTGTCACTCATTAACAGGTGCCCTGATGCATGAGCTGTCCAATGATGGAGCTCGACGTCAGTTTGAGTTTTACCTTGAAGAAATGGTTCTGCCTTTGATGGTGGCCAGTGCTCAGAGTGGCGAGAGGGAATGTCATATTGTAGTCCTTACTGATGACGATGTGGTGGACTGGGATGAAGAATATCCACCACAAATGGGAGAAGAGTATTCACAGAGTTAGTACCTGCAAACAAAGAAATTGTATACAAAATACAAATATGTGATAAAAGTAGTAAACAATGTTGTTTTTGTTCTCTTTGCAGTTATTTACAGCACAAAACTCTACAGATTTTTCAAGTATATTGAAAACCGAGATGTTGCCAAATCTGTTTTAAAGGAGAGAGGACTGAAGAAAATAAGGCTGGGCATTGAAGGTACACTGAGCTTTACAATGACTAATGCAACTAATCCCCTGTTATAGAAGCAATGCTTTGGTCAAACATCATCAAACAATCAGTATGTTTAAGGTATTGGCAGCCGTGGTTGTATGGTAATGAGTTAAAGAAATTCCCCTACAGAAAGGGTATAATACACAAATGTCAAACTACACAGATTTTCACCATAAAAGCTTATTGTTTGTGTGTAAAAATGGTTGACAAAAAAGAACAGCATGCAAAAATAGTGAAGTTGATAATGAATATCAAAATCATATAAGTTCAGATTCTAACGGCCTACGGAAAAAACAACCCAAAAAAAGTTAAGCAATAGAGAAAATAACACTGAAGGCATGTTTCGTGGAGTCAGTGGACTGGAGCACAGAAAACAACCGTAAAGGCATGAAAAAGACATATTTCACGATATAAGCTGATGAAGAAGAGCATGTTTACACTGCTGTATTCAGTCAGAAAGACGTGTGTTTGTTTGATTTTTGCCACCTTAGGACCTTTTTTTAGACAACGAACATACCACAAATAATCTGTAAAACAGATTAAATCTAAATTTGATAACAATTTGAAGCCAGCCTTTGCCATTATGTAAATGCTTTTAATCAAAACGACATATTAGGTAGGGCTGGGCTAAAATGTCAGATTTTTTCAAACCAAACCCTATTTCTGATTGTAAGCTCTCATAACTATTCCACGGCTGCATTATCTTGCATAGAGAAATGCAGCGCAACTACATCAGTGATGTCTTTCCTCCATGATCCTTTCTCATCACACTGGATCCACTGGGGAAATAATTTCCCGATGTTGGTCGTCTCTTAACTGGAATTTGTGGGCTGAAGCTGCCTTGCTTCTCAATGAGAGCAGCGTTTCTCACGGCCGTTAGGTGTGCAGCTAAATTCCAGTAGCGAGTGACGGCTCTCTTAACTGTGTATGTGTTAATGCTTCTAGACATACACCATTCTGGGGATTTTAGAACCTCGGGGCTTTCTGGTGAAATCAGCCTGCGTTTACACGATTTTAACCATATAAAAGTGAGAGGACTTTACTCCTCAGAATTAAACCGATAAGAGATTTGGGCATAAAAGTTTATGGTTATGCTGTCAGGCTTCATTATAACCTACAGTTTTGATTTATTTTTTTTATTTTTAATAAACAATACATTCAGACGAAAGAGAGAGTTTCATGTGTGTCGGCTCAGCTGACTATAGTGTTGTCCTCCACTCGGCAGCATGTCTACTGAGGTGCAGAAATAATAAGTTCTTCTATCTTTGGTTTAAACAGCCTTTAAATTAATTTTGCAATGGGTCATTACGTGTTTGGAGGCTGAGGTCGCAAAAAACCGAACCAACTCCTAATAACTGAAAACGCCAACCAGTTTAGGAATGAGCTCTAACTACGGAAACCCAAAGAGAGCATTTCCTATGCATAGTAAAGGGGGGTAAAAAATCTATTTTCATAAAAATAAATAATCATGAACGGCTAATTGGAATGAATAGATTAAATCGATTAATCGACCAGCCCTATTAGCCGAGGGGAACGACACTTAAGGGAGTTACTGTTTTACAGATCTACGTATTAGAAAATAACTAAATGAATGCTTTTGCTTGGTGTTGACAGGTTATCCCACATATAAAGAGAAAGTGAAGAAACGACCAGGCGGTCGTCCAGAGGTTATTTACAATTATGTCCAGAGGCCCTTCATCCGCATGTCCTGGGAAAAGGAGGAGGGTAAGAGTCGCCATGTGGACTTCCAGTGTGTTAAGTCCAAGTCAATTACCAACCTGGCAGCAGCTGCTGCAGATATCCCCCAAGACCAGCTGGTGGTGATGCACCCTGGCCCACAAGTGGACGAACTGGACATCCTACCTAATCACCCACCCAGTGGGAATCACTACAGCAACAACTACAGTAATGAGCCTGATCCTGATGCACCTTCACCTGCTGTCTGAGGAATCTGGTCCTCATTCAATGCCTCTGCCCCTTTCCTATTCTTCTAGTCCTTTTCCCAGCATGCTGCAGCATGGAGCGCCAGGGGCACCATAACCATATTGCCTTGACACCTCCTTTGCAGCCTTAGAGCCTCAAAAACATGGATGACTGTAGAAAGAAAGAAATGAGGAAATCCAGACTGAAACAAGGAAAAGTTCACTGTTCTTTTCATTTTGTTTTTTACTTGACCAAAGGAATTTATTTTTATTTTGGAAACTATTCTGTAAAACAGTTAGTATTAACATTATTATTTACTATGTTATTGTACCTTAATTTGATGGGATCGGCTGAGCACTGTCGTGGTGTCACGGTTTTCTCCAAGGGTTTTGTTTTACTGATGATTTTATTTTCATTCTCTTGGGTGGCCCACTAAATGTGCTTTAAAGGAGAGAATATAGAGGTCGAAGAGGGAGAATATCTGACTTTCTGGTCATGGAGGAATCAGTTATCACCACTTAGTGTCATGATCTCCAGTTGAACTCCTCACAGATGTCTCTAAATCTTGTAATGGGTCATATACTCATTGGCTGGATCTGATATGTGATGTTACGCTCCTCCCACAGCCAGATATTAAGTAGAGCACAGGCTGTTGTGGTCATTTTGTGCAAAGCTTGAAATTGTTGTTTAAAATTGAAATAAAGATAAAAAAAAAAACAATGTGGATATATTTGTATCATTACAAATATTTTAGACCTAGAACTGTTTTCAGTTTTATTATTTTGAGTTACCACTATTCACTTTTCCAGTGAGATATAAGGTTATTTTCTGTAGACATTTATGTTCTCCAGATATTAAAATGCAATAGCTGACATCATTTTCCATGACATTTAAACATTTCTTTGCTCTATAATTAATACCATACTTTGAGTTTTGACCCAAGTCTGGTAGAATGACCCTACAGCTTCTGTTGGACTTACTACTTGCAAGTAATTGTAAGAAAACATGCTAAAGCAACTGTATGAATGTGATACTTTTCACTGTTGGCATATAGTTGCATTAGCATAACATACTAATGCAAGTATGCACATCAAAGAAAAAACCCAGGGTTACTAGCATGGGTATAAACAGGTCAGGCTTACATTTATAAAAAATATAGTCAGACATTCAATCTCACCAGACGTCTGTAAGTATCAAGACTGAATAGCAATGAAATTAAATCAATACTCATGACTCAAGCACATATACGTAAAATATTTTATGCAAGTGGATAAAGCCTGATTTTATATAGTTGAGAGATGATAGTTTTTCTTATATGACTACTGGATTGCTGAAGACGATGTGCTTCACCTTTTTAGTTCAAGGATTCAGAAAACTGAAGCAGCAGCGTCTCCGTGTGATGAATGAACCATCTTTTATTTTCCACTTGTAGCAGTTTGTATTGATCTTCTCCATCAGAAACGAAGGGAGGCAAGGACAGATAATAGATGAACTGTCAACAGTTAAAACGAGCCTCAGCACTGGATTCACACTTTGCTCAATTCTGCTACAGCCATCGAATCAAAGTAGTGAAGCACTGCAGGAGCAGATCCGACTCCCTCACGAGGCCCTCATAGGTCGTAGATACCGTAGTGCAATATCAAACTGTCAGTAAGATGCATACCATGTCTGTGACATTCTGCCAAGTGATCAATATCATTTTCACAACAGAATTCATAAAATGATGTCCCCAGCATCTGCAGGAAGATAAGTCATGATGGCAATGGCTCTGAAAAGAACAAAAATAGCATTTTATTTAATAAATTCTCACTTTTTTTGCATTTGATCCGTTTCAGTCGCATTGAAAAAAATGTTCAAACAATTATTGCAATTTTCCCACAAAAAATAAAGCAAACATCAAATATGAAAGGAAGAATTAAATTCTTCTCATCAGCATTAACAGATATGGAAGATTTCATGGAAGCATATTATTCACATGCTGGATCAAGATGTGATGAGACACTTTACACTGATGATTTATCTGTGACTATATTATTGCCTCAAAAACAGGACATCAGTGGGTAGGATATGTTTGAGTTACTAATGATTCAAACTTATTTCATGATATGTTTGATAATAAACTGAATCTGATTTAAATGTGAAACTACATAAATTACAAGTTCACATTTCACATCTGCAAACGTCTAAAGTGTTTGCTCCCTGTAAGAGATGCTTATATCTAGTAATTCTCTCACATTTGTCATGAATGAATAAACAAAAAAAATAGTGCATGGTCATCCTTAAAAAAGTCTGTATAAAAGTGTGAACAGATGGTTAGAGTTATGACATACCTGTATATCAGAGGCAGTAAAATGACCTTTTTGTTTGCTAAGAGGATCTTTTTCTCCCTCTAGTTTCCAACAAAACATCCTCTTATAAACATTATGCTTTTTATTTCTAATCATTTGATCTTGTTTCAGCTTTCTGTTTTTTAAATGATCTATTAACATAGTTGCTTTCATAATACAAAACTGAACTGAAGCAGCATCTTTAACATAAAGTTACATAGCTTTAAATGTAAATAAATTAAAAGGGGAATTTATATGGTACAGATGTTATCATCTGGCAATAAGAATAGATTTATCTCATGCTATGAGTTCTTCCCACCACATGCTGGCACTACAGCACAACAACGGTTAAAACGCTCCACTTTAAACAATACACTCAATTTATACCAGATTTAAACTTGTAGTGGTTTCTTTCTTTGTAAGAATAACCAGTAATTTGAATATAATTTAAAACAACTATACTAAGCAGTGTAAGTATAAACCTTTTTGGGGGGGGGTTACTGATGTATTTTTATTGAAGACTAAAGTAAATCTAAATTCTGCTTGGATAAAACAGTTTATTCTTTTTCAGATGTGAGTTTTCATTTTAACTTAAATAATGTTTAAAGGTTGCTCATTTCATGAGTGTCGGATTTGAACTGCGCGTGTATTAAACAGAAAAAAGGAAAAAGAAAGGGAAAAAAAGCGCTTTGGTTTATTATTTTCTGTTTTCCTTACTTTTATCTCTGTTTAGAATCAAATTAAGACTGATGGAGACTGGTTTTCCAACCTACATGAGTGTACCATGTAAATGTAGCACAAACAGTATGAACAGTGTTTAGTTGATTATTTCTGTGTTGTAACAATACTCAGTAGCAATAAAAGTTTTGGGATGAGCAGCAGAGTGGAGCAGGTGGGTTGCACCCATTAAAAAACCTGGCTAGGTCTTGGCACCTCCTCCTCATGCTGGCCATCAGCTTGGTCACATGCTGCTTCTTCACAAGTCAGCCAATGTGGTTGTGTTGGTTACTCTGGTAGAAACAGCACACACAAGCTGACCCCACCAGTGTTCAGTGGGGTTAAGACCAGTGAGGGAGATGCCGTTCCACACCATCACACTGCTACCAGCAACAAGCATCTCCACGTCTTGTCCACACATCTAACTAACACTGTAGCAGGTCCATGCTCACTGGTGCTGACAGGCAGGTTCTAATCAGCCATCTGGTTGTCACCTGAGGCACCAGTAGCTCAAAACAAGTCAACAGCAGAATGAGCTCTTTGGCATTGGCAGAGATTTTCATGGGTTCAACTCTGCTGCTCATCCTACAAATCCACTTCCTTACAAATGTGGCAGCATTTAAAAGGGAAATAAACCGACTTTCTTGCAGTGCTTTCTACACTAAATGTAGTTGTTTGTATTTCATTTTTGTTTTGTGAAATGCAATTTTAATGCAAGTTTAAAAGTTTTACCACAATTTAACATTGTTTTTATATTTCTGATGATGTATTGAAATATAAGTAAAATATTGCCTACTGTTTAATGGGTTTTTGTGTTTGTTTTTCTAGATTTTTTTTTTTTTTTTTTTTTGTCTCCCCTGCAGCTGTTTTTTCTATGTTCTCTGTTTAAGTTGAGAATTCCTTATGAATCAACAATAACAGAGCCAGACTTCATCTATTTACACAGGTCATTAGGTTCAGACCCACTCATTATTTTATTGGCTGAACCAGAGAAATCCAGGACTATCTTCTCCTACTCTGCTACCAGGGAGCCTGTGCGGTCTAATTAATCAGATTTGAGTCTTGTAGTGTTACATTACACTGCCGTTTATTTAGCAGATGCTTTGTATTATAGCTCTACATCACACTTATTACCTTGAACTTTCCTTCTTCCTTTGTTTAGAGGATTCATGTTTAAGCCAAAGCTTTAACTTCTTGTTTTTCTTCTTCTTCTTCTTCTTTTTATTTATTTTTTAGCTCCATCAGACGTTTGCCAGGTCAGATTACTGAACATCTCAAATCACACATGCAGCTGTAAAATGGACACAGAATAAATGTCATTAGTACACCATCCAACAAAGACAGGCAGCTGGGTGAGAACAGGCTCGGATGTCTTCTAATTTAATATAATTCAGCCAGGAAGATGTTAACATGGAACATTACACTTTGTTTAACTCCAACCATCTGCTCTTTTTGCAGGAGAAAGTGTCATAATGGCATGTGAAATTTAATGATAAAACTGCGGGCAGTGGGTGGGTGTGGGAGGCATTTAGATTCAGATTCAGATTCCTTTAATGTCATTCAACACAACATCATAGATGAGCTGTAGAACGAGATTACGATGCATTTTTTTGGCCACAACAAAACAGTTTGGATAAGCACTGAGAATAAAGACTAAAGAATAATAAGAGTAAAAAAAAAACGTCAGCGAGGATGCAGTATAAATACATAAATGTAAATATCAGTGCAAAAAAATATATATCTGTGCAAAATGTCTGTGCAAAAGAGTATGTGCAAGAGTGTATGTGCAACAGTTCTTTGTAAAGATAAACAGAGGTAGATGAGTTAAAATCTGAGGTTTTTCAGAGAGTTCAAAAGTCTGTTGGCAGTTGGGTAGCAGCTGTCACGGAGCCTCACTGTTCTGCATGGCAGGCTGCGGTATCTTCTTCCTGAGGGTAGGAGAGAGAACAGTCCATGAGAGGGGTGAGTGGGATCCCTGGTGGTTCTTGTTGCCCTCGACAGGCAGCGTTGCCTCGCCAGGTCCACATCGGGTGGCAGTGTGACCCCAATGATTTTTCCAGCTGACCTCACCACTCTCCCCAGGGCCTCCCTGTCTGAGGCACTGCTGCTCTCATGCTACAGAGAGATGCTGCTGGACCAGGTGAGGTTGTCAGCTACGTGGACCCCCAGGAACTTGGTGTGTGGGACGATCTCCACAGCAGTGTCCTTGATGTAGAGAGGGGTGTGTACAGGTCATTTCCTCCTGAAGTCGATCACCAGTTCTGGACCGAAACTGACACATAACTTCTTTCCTGAATATAAAATGTCATTGGTGAAAATATTACTGTATGTCAACATTTTTATCACTTTTAGCTCCAAATGCTTTGTCTCTTTCCACCCAACTCCTGTTTTAGTAGTTTTCAGATATGACAAGACATCAGTGTATCTTTAAATAAAATACTGTATAAAAACAGCTGCATCAGATTATGATTTAGTGTGTGGTTCATAAGGATGTGAGTGGGATGTTGTTTTTACTTTGTGGAATATAAACATTACTACAAGTAATTTTTTAGAAGAATTGTAAGAAGTGGAAAACTGCTGCACTAAATGTAAAACCAGAGAGGAGGAAACAACACAAAAGGTTGAGTCTAAGCCGCACAAAAGTAATATAGCTGTACTATACTGATATTTAATACTAACAACGCTGTGTGCTTTGTTAACTCTATCAGAGCCCAACACCCATCCAAAGAAAGACTATATAATCATGAATATGTTGGGATGTAAATCTGATTTGTAATCTGGAATTACACAAGATTGTTTCCAATGATATTTTTCCTTGTTGTTCAGCCTTAAAAAGTCCAGCTTTAAACCATAACAACAATTTATTAGTGATAAAAAGGAAACAAGCAAAAGCATGTTTTATTTTGTTTTTTGTTGTGTGTGTGTGTGTGTGTGTGTGTGGGTGTGGGTGTGTGTGTGTGTGTGTGTGTGTGTGTGTGTGTGTGTGTGTGTGTGTGTGTGTGTGTGTGTGTTTTACAAATCCAGAGCCATGCTGAGGGGTTCAGTTTAGGCTTTGTGGTTTCTTCAGATGATGACTGAACTCTGTCACAATGAAAACTTTGTGAGTGGTAAATCAAGCAGACTGAAACATGTAATCTATCTGATCTAAAGCTAGTCAAAACAAACTGTATTACCGTTATTGCTCACAGAAGTCCATGTCAGCCTCTTACTATTTTGCTTTTTTGGATTTCAAATACTTCTTTTCTGTCAAAGTACTTGTTACGCAGTTCTTATTGAACAAATGGCCGTTTATTAGATGTAAAGTTGTACTGTGCTTGTGCTTGAAAGCATTATTATTCAGAACCTCTATCCCATTTCTCAAAAAGATGCTGCACTTTCAGTGTCCAATTATCAGGTAACAGAAATCAATTTTAGGTCAGTTCATATTATGAAACAGCACCAATTCAGATCAAAAGTTATCTCAGGACACTTGAAAGAGAAACTAAAGTCCTGTACATGCCCAGTCAGTATACGTGGGCCTGATTAAATCCTACCTCCCCTTATCCCACAAAAGGAAGAATGTCTTGAAAAAACGTCTTGAACCACTCCTCATTTCTTAATACTTTGTTTCCCATGTGTCAGACTTCTCATTTTTTAAAGCAGTTTTAACAAAAGTTCTCCACTTTCTGAAGTCCTTTTTCTGTACAGTGGCTGCATTTTCACTCACGTTCAGCCCAGTCTGTGTGTGACCATTTTTAAAGAAATGTGTCATGTTTTTTTTTTTTCTTTTTTTCCAGACACTTAACACTTCCCTTTAAATCATTCACAAATAAAACAGGCACCATATTCATGGAATGAATGTACATCACAGATAAAACAGCTTGATGGACATAGAATGGTGTTTTTGTACCAAGTTGATTCCCTATCAGCTATTGTCTTAGTTTAAACCTTTACGTATTTTAGAATATCCAAAATAAATGTGGGAACTGAACCACTGGATGACAAAAATAAATAAATAAAAAAAGATTTACTTAAATATGCTCTCTACAGCAGAGGAACAGTAACTAAATAAGGATTCAGAGAGAAATGCATCTGGGCCTTCACCTCGTCGATCGACTGTTCAGGGTGGCGGTCAACAAGCCTGAACAGAATAAAATGCAGAAACATCCAAAGTGGAGTTTTAAAATTTCGTTCAAGAGACCTGGAGAAATATTCTTGAATGTTACTTTATTGATTCCGTTTATGTTTGCACACATTTCAGTAAATCTCAGCTTCTGTTTCTTGACAGTAGAGAAAGAAATGAGGACTGGCTCGGTCTTAGAGACACTATTCATCCCCACATTTAAATGTATTGACTGTTTAGATGTTTGTCAGTGATCATTGCAGAGGTTCTGTATGTCGGTCTGGTGTAAGGACAGTATATCAAAATGGATTCATTCTAATGTTTCACCACAAGTCATATGTGGTAATGAGGTTGTTTTTACTTTTTTTTCTATGAATTTTTACTTAAATTGAATTTTTTAATATAAATTACTTGCCATTTACTTGGTATCTCGGTCTGTAAAGATGGGCACTTTAAGTTTAAGAATGGCTGCATACAGCATCTTCTCAGTAAAGGTCTTTTCTTTCAGAATGATTTGAGAAAAATTAAAATATCTTTTCTCTGCTTCACTGTTGAGAGCGAAACCTTTAGTTTTTATTCCAGTGCCATATAATTAATAATATGAATGCATGTCTGAAAATGAAGAACCTTGGATACAAGCTGAAAGAAAACAAAAAGCTAAAATGAATGTAAATTTTCTAATTAAAGTTTGCTGTCATTGAGGGCCTTTTGAGTCTGGCTCCAAGCAGCGTCTAGGTTCCCACACCGACTGGTCCCAGATGACTGGTTTCCATAACAACGCTCTTTTTCTCCTCAAATACTGGGAGGTTTGCACTTGAGAGTGATGAGTGCTCTCCATCTTGTACATATTGATCTGGAAGAAATTCCTTATTTGAGTAGATCTTTTTCTTTCTTTTCCTATTGAGGAGCAGTCTTCCAGCATCTCTTTAGGTTTATTCAACGGAGCAGCAATCCCAGACCAAACCTAATTTAGAGCAAGATACCACTGGCTAATTGATTTTTTTCCCATCTGTAAAATGTTTTCTTTTAAAATCATTTTTAAAAAGTCATATTAAATGCTGCTTTTAGCCTTATCAGTCTGTTGGACACTTTTGTAAATCAGAGCAGATGGGCCCTCATCTGCAATTTAATTCCTTGATGCCTGGTGTTGCAAATTTTCAATAAACCACTTCTGGACTTTATATATATTTATATTTTAAACTGACTTACATTGTTGATTCATTTGCTTTTATTCATTCTTAGTTATCAAACTTTGGACTTTATTTGTAAAGCACCTTTCATACAAAAAGCAACGCAAGTGTTTTACATAATAAAAACAAAATTTGAATATATAAGACCTTCACACACGAGTATAAAACAAAGTTCACTAACACACACCTGATCATACTCTCTCACACACATCATCACATTCAGACCCAAAAAGCATACATGTTCAATCCCCACTCCTCTTTGCACAAACATAAACTCTGACTTCTAGTTTCTGTCTCCTTAACTGAAACATTAATATAAAAACATAACTAGAGATAAACATCTGAAAAAGAAAAATAATACTTATGTATTTATTTTTATCATTCATTTATTATCGGTCTTTATTTATTAATTGTTATTAATTGTTTTAATATTTAATTGTAGTTTATTTCATTTCAGTTTTTTTTTTTCTTTTTGTTATTTTCTTCCAAATTTTTCCTGTATTTATTTGGTTTTCTGTCATCATAAATAAATTCAGTCATTGAGGGGTTAAATATGGTTAAATATGTTAGGAATCTACCAATGATTCAACTTTAGTTTTCCCCCACCCCAAGGTTTAACAGTGATTCAATTTATTGCTACTTAAATTGTTCTTTTTCAAAAAATAAATCAATAAATAAAAAGAAGAAGAAGAAGAATTAGGAATTCCTTTGAGAAAAGCTGAGAGCTGAGGTTGCATGCTGCTCGGTTGTGGTTTTTGGATGTTTAATGGGACCAGGGTGGGATTCTTCATTTCAAACCCTGGACATGTGACGATGTATCTTTGAAGTTATTTGCAGAGACATCAGGAGGCATCAAGCAAGCCTGCTTTGTAAGTGCAGCTCAGTAGATCTGATTCTTCTTCTTTGAGTGCTGTCCAGGAACATGAAACTCACCTGAGGAGAGGGTTGTGTTTGGGATACAGAGGGAGAGAGCTTTGAAAGAAATTGCACTTTGAATTTGTACCAGCAGCAAGACTCCATATCTTTCAATCACCACATGTCATTTAGAAAGCCATCTGACATTTTTGAACTACAGAGGCTTTTACAACGCACCTTTATTCCTTACCAAAATAATTTTTATCTAAACTTTTTAAGGGTTTATGAATATCTGATTCATCATAGTAAATTCCTTACAAACACCAGAACTCTGTTTAATATTCCTTATGGTCACTGATGACAAATTAGCTGAATGGTACATATCTATACGCAAATTCCATTGTTTAACCAAAACATCTATTCACTAAACTTTTTTTTTTTAAAAATGATCATTTCATTACAAAAAAAACAGAATAATGTATCAATAACAGCAGCTTCATTCATATGCTTCACTATTTTCACTTAAAGATGCAAAAAGGCATAGAAACATGGAACTTTGGAGTTTGCGCAGGTCACCTACACATTTGAGTCTGAGTGTGTAGAAGTTATTCAAATCCTTCAAAAACATTTGTTTATGCACAATTTTACTCAGACTAACACATTTACATGTACTTTATAAGAATGTTTTGAAAAACTGTGTATCCCTCCAATGTATGTTACAACCAGGCTTTTTCTCCTCTGAAGATATAAAAGTTATTGGATGGGACTTTAGTTTGCAGCCTGCAAAACTCTAAGGGTAAGGCTGCAACTGCTTGCAGTGGCATTTTGTGTGTTTTACCAGATTTACACACTTGAAAAAATCTTATTAAAACATGTTAAATTGGTGGACAATGGTTTAAGATTTATTTTTTCACCATTCTGATTAAAAAAAAAAAAAAAAAAAAAACGTGCCTTCTTATTGAGCTGCAAATAACCCCTACTTTCAGCAATTCCACCCAAGAGCAGCTGAGCGCCATGATTTTAAGGAAAGGATAAGAAACTGCACATGCTCATTAAATTAGCAATAAAGGACAAGAGGCCCCTTGCATTCCAGACATGCATTGTAGATCTGACCCCAACTACAGATGAAAAGCTTCCATCCCTCTCCTCCGAAAATGGAGTGTTTTTTATGACTGAACTCTGCAGCGGGCTCCTGTCAGCTTGGTCTAAATGTTAATTGACATGCATGTTACCAGGCATGTTGAGTTGCCTGAGTGAACAAAAACTTTTTTTTTTTTTTTTTGTAAACATGAGCTATAATACCTGAGTTTTTATTTATCACTGAGGTGTGCCTTAAACTACATTTACTGGTGGAAGCCGATGGCACACACTAGTCCTAATTGTCAAATTAATAAAAATGTTTCTTTACACTTTTCATTAGCAATGTTTTAACTTCTTCATGAATCCACTTTACTTACTTGCAAAGGAAAAGAGACATTTCTGTTTCTTGACCTGTGTTTGTTCCTCAGGTGACATGAAGCTGATGCAGAAATGCCATGGAGTACAATATCACAGACTTTTGTAATTCATTGTTTCCACAGCATCTCTGGCTCAAGCTCACATCCAAAATTGACCTGTTTCTCTCATGGACACTAACTCAATGGATGTTGTTTTTTGTCATACGTACTTGTGAAAAATAATACTTTTACTAGACAGGTACTAAGGAACCAGGGTACTATGGTGAGAAATGGACTACAGGAACAGAAACAAGATGCCACTAAGCATGAAATGCGAACAAGGCACTGTTGGAATGCTACTACTCTAGTAACCCTAATGAGGGGGGTTACATGAAAAGAATGTGGGATATGTGGATACTTCGATACCCACATTCCACACTAAAATCGAAACAACTCAGTGTTCCAACATCCGCAAATGGAAAATACTTTCACAGTTAGAAATTAAAGAGATAGAACATGTTAATGCTACAGCAAGAGGGAGCTAGAACAATAGGTCAGAAGGAGGAGTTAACATCTACTCCCCCCAGAGAGTGGGTGCCAAGACCCAATGAGGAATGAAATGAATGAGAGAGCAAATGACTTGAAGAATATGATCCTGGCTAAGATGAGAGCCTGTCAACCCTGACACTGACTAGCAATAATGAGTGAAAGCAATGAAGGCAACAGTAGTACCAGTGGTCATAGGAGCACTGAGGGCCTTGTCCCCCACACTGGAGAAGTGGCTTCAGCAGATAACTGGAGAACCATCAACATCTGCATTCCAGAAGAGTGCAGTCCTAGGAACAGCTAAGATACAGCATAGGACCCTCAAGCTTCCAGGACTCCCAGGACAGCTTGAGATGAACAACCACCCAGCCTACCCAGGGAAGATGGGAGGTTGGGTAAGGGAAGAGTGTATATTTGTCCCCTCGCCATCTGTGGGCAGTCTCTCATCCATCCAAGCTCGGGTCCTCCTGGGAGCTTGAGGGTTCTGCGCAGTGTCTTTGCTGTTCCTAGGACTAAACTCTTCTGGACCGAGATGTCTGAGGTTTGTCCTGGGATCTGCTGTAGCCACTCTTCCAGTTTGGGGGTTACTGCCCCGAGTGCTCCGATGACCACGGGCACCACTGTTGCCATCACTTTCCACGCCTTCTCAAGTTCTTCTTTCAGGCCTTGGTTTTTCTCCAGTTTCTCATGTTCCTTTTTCCTGATGATGCAATCACTTGGTATTGCGATGTCAACCACAACGGCTTTCCTCTGCTGTTTGTCCATCACCACAATGTCCGGCTGGTTTGCCATTACCATTTTGTCGGTCTGGATCTGGAAGTCCCACAGGATCTTAGCTCGGTTATTCTCTACCACCTTCTGAGGTGTTTCCCACTTTGACCTCAGGGCTTCCAATCTGTACTCCGCACAGATGTTCCTGTACACTATACCAGCAACTTGGTTATGACGCTCCTTGTAAGCTTTCCCTGTCAGCATCTTACACCCTGCAGTTATGTGCTGGATTGTCTCAGGGGCCTCTTTGCACACTCTGCACCTGGGGTCTTGTCTTGTATGGTAGATCTGGGCCTCTATTGCTCTCGTGCTCAAGGCCTGCTCCTGTGCAGCAATGATCAGGGCCTCTGTGCTGTCTTTCAGTCCAGCCCTTTCTAGCCATTGGTAGGATTTCTCGATATCAGCCACTTCAGTTATCTGTTGGTGGTACATCCCATGGAGGGGCTTTTCCTCCCGTGATGGTTCCTCCATCACCACATGATCTGTTTTCCACTGCCTGAAATGTTCACCAAGCACTTTGTCCGTTAAGACCATCTTCCTGATGTATTCAAGGATGTTGGATGTTTCATCCTGGACAGTGGTTCTGACACTCACTAGTCCTCTGCCTCCTTTCTTGCGCTTAGTGTACAGTCTCAGGGTGCTGGATTTGGGGTGGAACCCTCCATGCATGGTCAGGAGCTTTCGTGTTTTCACATCTGTGGTCTGAATCTCTTCCTTTGGCCAGCTTATTATTCCCGCAGGGTATCTGATGACCGGCAGAGCATAGCTGTTAATTGCCCGGACCTTGTTCTTGCCATTGAGCTGACTCCTTAGGACTTGCCTTACTCATTGGAGGTATTTGGCTGTGGCTGCTTTTCTTGTGGCCTGTTCGAGGTTGCCATTTGCTTGTGGGATTCCAAGATACTTATAGCTGTCCTCTATGTCTGCTGTTCTGCCGTCTGGGAGTGAGACCCCTTCTGTATGGACTACCTTCCCTCTCTTTGTCACCATCTGCCCATACTTCTCAAGTCCGAATGACATTCCCATGTCATTGCTGTAGATCCGGGTTGTGTGGATAAGTGAGTCAATGTCTCGCTCGCTCTTGGCATACAGCTTGATGTCATCCATGTAGAGGAGGTGACTGATGGTGGACCCATTCCTGAGTCGGTATCCATAGCCAGTCTTGGTGATTATTTGGCTGAGGGGGTTCAGACCTATGCAGAACAGCACAGGGGACAGGGCATCTCCTTGGTATATGCCACATTTGATGGACACTTGTGCAATTGGCTTGCAGTTGGCCTCAAGGGTGGTCTTCCATTGCCGCTTTGAGTTTGCAATGAAGGCTCTTAGAGTCCTGTTGATGTTATACATCTCCAAGCATTCCATGGTCTATGTGTGTGGCATTGAGTCATAGGCTTTCTTGTAATCAATCCAGGCAGTGCACAGATTGGTATTCCTGGTTCTGCATTCCCGAGCGACTGTTCTATCTACCAGCAGCTGGTATTTTGCTCCTCTGGTATTTTTACCAATGCCTTTCTGTGCTGTGCTCATGTATTGATCCACGTGACTACTTTTCTAAGCCGCTATGATGCCTGACATGAGCTTCCATGTGGTGGGGAGACAAGTTATTGGCCAATAGTTGGATGGAACTGTTCCCTTCAGGGGATCCTTCTGGATCAGGATTGTCCAGCCTTCAGTTAGCCATTTAGGGTGGGTCCCATCCTTTATCAGCTGGGTCATTTGTGCTGCCAGGCACTCATGGAGTGCAGTTAGCTTCTTCAGCCAGTAGGTGTGAACCATGTCAGGCCCTGTTGCTGTCCAGTTTTTCATACCTGAGACTCTTTGTTGAATGTCTGCCACTGTGATGGTTACTGGTTCTTGTTCAGGGAGGTGGCTGTGGTCTGCTCTTAGATCCATCAGCCACTGTGCACCGCTGTTGTGCGATGCCTCATTTTCCTATATGCTTTTCCACTATTGTTCAGTCTCCAGCCTTGGCGGGTCTGCCCTGTTGTTATTACCCTGCCACTGAGCATACACTTTTAGCTGGTTGAATTGAGAACAGCCGGTTTATTCGCCTTGCTTCAATTTCCCCTGTACCTCTTTAGGCGGGTGGCCAAGGCTTGGGGTCGTTGTTTGGCAGTTTCTAGTGCTTCAGGTATGGGCATCTGGCTGTACCTCCTGGGTACCTTTTTTTTCATTGCACCTTTCTGGAGCTCTGATAGTTGGCTCACTTCTCTCCGAGCTGCCTTGATTTTAGCCTCCAACCTCCTCTTCCATGGTGGATATGTATCTTTGTGGTTGCTCTTTGGTTGATAGCTAAGCACCTCAAGGATCACTGCTGCTGAGGTGTAGATCAGCTCATTGGTTTCAGTGATGGCCATTGTAGGAACTGTTCTCAAAGCTGCATTCACATCTTCCAGGAGACTTTCCGATGGTGCTCCGAAGATGTTTTAAATTTTTTGGTGAGGGACCAAAGCCAAGGATGAAGAGAGCACAGGAGGTTTTTTTTTTTTTTTTTTTTTTTTTTTTAAGAAAAAGTCTTCTGACATTTAATTTTACAAGAAACAACAAAAATACAAATTCCAAAGTAAAGGTTCTGGGTCCATAAAAGAGTCAAATAAACAGAACAGCAACATAAAGAACTGAAAGCTAACTGACCCAACTAACTGACACACAAGGGAATATACACTGGCTGATCAGACCATTTTGTCACAATGGAAAACATAAAATAACAATCTCCAACTAACTTAAACTTAATTCACAACAAATTTAACAATAATTTAGACTAACTTATTAAGGAAACAGAAATCCAAATAATCAAAATTCTACATAAAGAACAAATAAAGTAATACAAAAAACAACAACAACAATAACAAAAAAAAACAATAGAAAACCTAAACCCCTCTCCCACTATTCTGTTGTGCAATGGATAAGTTCAGTCAGGCTGCATTCTCGTCAAGGGAGATCCACCTCAGCTGGGATTCTTGTCCTTAGCAGGCTTGGGCCTGCCACACAAAGCAACTTCACCAGGAACTGGAAACTCAAAGAAAATGCATATTAACTGAAAGTAAACCAAATTAACAAAGTGACAAGAATGATCCAGCTAAAAGTGTGCATCCAATTAGTTAACCACCCCAACACACCCTTCTAATAAAAATGTGAAATATAAAAGAAATGGTAAGTATTGCAAATAAAGTGTGTATTGAATTAAGTGAAATAAAGAAAAAGGTTACCTGACCAGGCTCAATATGGCTTAGGTGGCCATCACATTGTTCAAATAATTTTTTGCAACTTTTGCAGTTGGCTCTGAAAGTAGCTTTGATAAACACATTGTACTTTAATGTTTAATTCCCCACTGAGCACAGCATCAGTGTTTACAAGGAGGAATAGTGTGACCCACAAAAGTACTGCAACACAATCCATTCCCATTGTATGTGAAACCAAACTTTCCCATTAAAGGATAAGGTGGAAGGAGGGTTGCATCAATTGTTCTGGAGAAAAGATTTTGTGTTTTTTGCCCTAGAGCAGAACCCATTCACTTTTATGGAGAGGATGACAATTCAGTGAAATTCAGAAACACCCAGACATTTTCAACTTTTTCCGTAACCGATACACAAATCACACCCATAATATCCTCTGTAATGCTTGATAAAAAGATATTGCGTGCGTTGAGGAAAATGTTCATAATATCTTGACATAAAATACACAATGCTGTCTTTTATGGGTGTGGTGTGTTTTTCGTACAGACCACCTGAACCTGCTGAACACGGGGGCAAATTAATTTAAAATGTGATTGTTTTTAATTAAAAACACAAGTGCCACTAAAAGATGTCAAAGGACTAAAAGAGGATTCATGATAATTTTTATTTGCATTTAATAAATTTCATAAAGCTGAATCAACAAATGCATCGGATTCTTTCTAAATTACTTTGAATTATTCAAGTGTCTATGAGACCTCCATGACCTTGGTTATGTTTGTTATTTTATGAGGTTGGGTAAGCAAAGAGTAGCAGGATATTGCCCTTTCCTTTTGTCCCTGCACTAGTTGTGATTTAGCAGGTTACTTGGGGGTAATGAACCCGCTGGTGACAGATTTGGGCTACATCTGCGCCTACAGGAGGTGACAGGCATTGAGTGGCTCGAAAAGAGACTGTACAGTATCCCACAGGCAAGGTCCCAGGGTCACCACCCAGCCTTACAGGATTAACACACCTGCCACCAGCACAATGAGGTCTAATGAGCACACACTGGCGGCCCCAGCCTGCTAGCAGCAGGCCAAGTGCTCTCTGAGTGGCTTTCACCTCAACACAAGTACTGAGGTCCCAACTCTCAAGTCAGTACCTTCATTAGTGACTTAGTGGCAGATCCCTCTCTGAGACTGAACAAAGGGAACACAAAGCGACATTCCAGGGATTAGTGAACACTGGCAGGTTTGTGCCATTAAAAGTTAATTTATTTCCTTGAATGCAAGGAATGTGCTTTAACAGAATAAAATAATACATTTCAGTTTAATTAATTTGACATGGTGATTTTTTCGCTTTTTGCTTTAATACAGTTCAAAGTAGTGTTGACGTTTCCCCATGTCAGACGCATTTCTGTGCCTAAGATGTGTGGCAGTCTGACAAGTGGAAAATGTTAACAGAAAATCAGTAGCGATGTGTGTTTGCTTTGCTTTTAGCTTGTGCTGTGTCAAATTTTCATTTCTACACTGCTGTAATCTTCTATTATGATCATGATTTGGAGATTCATGGCAGACACATGGCAGTGTTGGTCAGAAATGTGTTAGTACCAAAATTACTAGTTGCCTAAAGAACTGAAATTATCTGTAAGTTGTGCTGGGAGTGAAACAAGGTTTTTTAGGGTCTGACACATTGTCTTCCTATATGCAGTTTGGTTAATAGAAACTCACAATGGCAACTTTGGTAACTAATAAAGCTGGGTGATAGGGCCAAAATATATAATACCTTAGCATTTTTTGACAGAAGGGTGATACTCAATATATACTTAAGTATGTCCTGTTATCGGGTGTTTTTGAGCACTTTTAGCTTAGTCATATTAAACTGACATGATTACAGTTAAATTATATCAGTGTGTTGCAGTGGCAAAAATACAATAAAGAAATTACACACTAATACTTAGATGATACATTTTTTTTTGGTCATCTTGCAGGTGTGTTTGCATGAGAAATCATGATAAAGTTAGAGAGCATGTGCAGCTCACAGCTGCGGTCAGCCCATAGCTGCTCTGCAGCAGTAAAGGAAAAGAATAGCCTGCACTTTTCTGGTGAACCTCCTTAAAATGGAATAACCACAATTTGTCCAACACATTGCAACATGTAACACTAAATACTTTTTTCTTCTTTTTACTTTTTCTTTTTCTTTATAAAGCATGCAGGCTAAGTTGCCAACAAGGAGAAAATTCAATTGTAATTGTATCTGTGTTCAGACAGTCAGATATTATTTCTCCTTTTTTAATGATTCAGACTGATATATTGCGGTTTTTTTTATTTATTTTATGTATTCATTCACCTACCTTGACTACATTCAACTGAAAACATAAATAAAAATAAAACCAGACTTGAGAGAAAGTGTGCTACATCATGTAATAGAAAAGCTACATCTGTTGATGCTGTTCTCTTTTATAATAGTTCCAATAAAATGGACCATCTTAAAGATAATTCGGTTTGCAGATTGTTTCCAAAAGCTAGATTTTGATTTAGATATCAGATTTAGTTATTGTGTGAACACACCACCTGTTAACATGAAAGTCCCTACTTGTAAAAAAAAAATCAATTCTCAGATACTAATCAATACTGACATTTAATATCCAGTTAGACATCAATAATGACCAATATTAATACTTAAATGTCATTTTCAACAGGCACTGCAGCAGGCAACCCCTCCCACTGCAGCAGCTTCTTGGTGGACCTTGTCCAAAAGAAGAGGCTTGGTCCTCATGCAGCAGCAGTCTCAAATCCCAGCTGCAGTCAGAGCAGGAGATTCATTTCTGCTCCATGACCAGACTCTAAAACTGCCAGGGGGCTGATCCCATCCTGGCCTACAGTCAGATATTAATGCCTAATAATGTAGACAAAAGCATTTAATAAGTTTGTCTTTTTATATGTTTTTATAACTGATTAATCTAGTTAATCTAATCTTTTTAAAAAAAAAAAAAAAACTAGATGGTCTTAACTACTTTGTTCTATTGTTTTCTTGATCTATTCTCAAGTATTTTGAAGAAAAGAAGACTTATGTAAATAAGTACACTCACTAGTTATTGAAGATTATTTTTAGTTTTGTGTTTTTTGCATCCAGTAAGCAAACAATCTAAGAAGACAGTATGTTTGCACGAGCTCATATAGCTTTAAAATAATGCATTTATTTTACCATGTTAATTTTTTTTATATTTCTCAATATATTTTCATTGTGTTGTTTATTTACCCTTTATAGTATCAAGTGTCAAGCACCATCTTTTGTATCAGTATCAAGTTTGAAATTTTATTATGGTGCTAACCCTAGGTACCATGTAGTAAGTTTTATGGACTACTTGAGTGACAAAATAATTTAGTGGCTGTGCAGAGATCTTTGCACCCTGCTGCTCATGTCCCATCATCAAAAATCTTCTGCTCCAGCCATGGCAAGCTTGTGTGTCAGTTTGCTAGCTTCAACTTCCCCACTGTTTGCTTTCATGACCCTCAGGTGAAAGAGTCAGTTGATGGTGCTTCCTCAGTAACTTTAACCTCTGATAATATGACCTGTGCACCCACCAATGCCCTCACAACGAAGACTGTGACATTCTCTTTCTTCAGGTTTGTTTTCATGCACAAGATTGTGACTCATACATGTTTATGTTCATGTTCCAGGAATTATTCATAAAAGACAGCATATTTGATATGTTTGCATGATAACAGAAGATGAAAGACTCCAGGCTCCAACCTATGACTGACATTCCTCAGTCTTTTGTCTCTTTAATTAGGCCAGTTCTCTGAAAAGCTTTCAAGGAGTACATTTCAGATTCCTGAATTTAATCTCGAACAGCTTCAGAGCTCTGGGGACACTCCACATAGTCAAAACTCCACATTTATGCAGCCAGACAGAGACACAACAGAGACTTGGCTCCTTAAACAAAAGAAAAGAGATGTGTGCCTCATATCCTCTGAGTATACTACATGTGCTAACACACCCTCGCTTGTGAGATAACAGGTTTTTTCTATCAGGTCAGACCAATTTATGGCTTTAGTGTAACAAAGTGGTCAATGAAAAGAAAGTTGAACACAGAGAAAACTGCTACTGTTTATCAAGAGATAGGAAGACTGCCATTCACACAGCATGTAATACAGCACGTCTCCTGTTTGACACTGATGTTGCCCTAAATTTCAAAGAATAAAGACACTTCCATTGGCTTGTGTGATTATTTTCTTCTATTTCTTTTGTGAGGAACATATTCCATCAATAACATTTAGGCAAAATGAGGTTAATTTCTTGTGTTTTCTCTCCTGTATTGTTGTTTTGTGGCTCAAGCCTTGATTTTGTTGTAAAGTTTTAATAAGTTTCACCAACTTCACTTATGGTAATAGGGAAGCAGCTGTAATGGAAAGTGAAAGCTAGTACCCGTCTTGAACAATTGAAGTGTGGCGAACACCAAATTTGGTGTCAAAATACATGGTGCTTCAGTCTGCTTCGTTAGTTTGTGTCATAGTTTGTGCCGACTAATTTTTTAAACCTGTCGCGCTTTGCACTAACAACGTGTTGGAAAAACATGAAGAACTACAGAGAAGACTTTGTGTCTACAGGATTCTGTATGACACATCAAAATCCAAGAAGATAAAACCAGCACAAACTGTATGAAAATATCAAATACTGTTCGAATGGTTGTATGTAATAACTTTAGTATGACTTCTTTTATGCTATTCCTGCGGCGGGTCAGTGCAATCCTTTCAGTAGTGACATCTACTGGTAAGATTAAAACTGATGCATGTAAAGCCTCATTAAAAACAGTTATGTTACTGTGCTGATGTCCTTTTTCCTTTCTATTGAGTCAGACTACATGCAGTTTATTCAACTCAAGTCTAATAAAATTGTTTTAAAAATTACTTTGTGGAGGTGCAGATAAACAATTCAGTCTTTTAAAGACACATGCAGCCCCCTCACCTCAATAATTTCAGGTGTCTGAAAACTGTTACTGTCTAGCTGTCATATGTCCGATAAAGGGTTTGATTAAAAATCTTAACTCACTGATCTCAGTTGCCTCCATATGTTTAAACCAGGATAATGTGCAGTGGAGTGTTTTGCTTCTCGGATTTCACACAGTATAAACCATCTGGTAGGGATTTTTTGCATTGTATGTAGGCTGAAAGCAGTCCTTGCAGTCACAGGTCAAATCTAAAAAGTCTGTTATTTTGTTGATTCATTTTGCTACAGCATGCATGCTACATAATTTCCTAATTTAGATCTTGCTCGTGAAAATGCAAATTAAGATCAAAACCACTTTTTCTTGTGGTTTTTTTTTTTTTCTTTTTCCATTGGTTTGTTTGTTTTTTTCCAGCCCGGGGCATCATGTGACAGCTGCATTAGGCTTTAAGGCGCTGCATCACAAGCCAGGCTGTTCTGAATGTGCACCATGGCAGATTCAGTACAGTAACCCAAGAGGACATTATCAGATGAAGCAAAGAAAATAAAGAGAGAAAGAGATAGAATACGAGTTACTGGCTGGCGTGAGCTCAAAGAGATAGGATGTAAGATGGATGCAGACTTTGGCGTTGTTACGGGACACCAAAGTGCGGCAATCTGCCTAAGATCAGTAGTGTTGCTTTAAAAACCCAATAATATCACCTATCTTTTTATCTCTTTAAGTCACATTTCTGCAATCACACCAGGTTAAAGACATGTTCATCCATAGGACAGTAAAACAACAGCTGTGTCTTACAAAATCTTGCTCATTGCTTGTCAGAAGTTACTTTGTTTTGATCTGTTTAACCAAAAAGCTGCACACAACAATAGGTGATCACAAACTGCTGACAGAATACAGATACGTGATTAACCCTGGTTACAGCATAAACACGTGGATTTCAGATTGTTCTCTGCCCAATCTTATTGTATTTGGAAAATATAACCCAGCAAGTGTGTCAGGGTTGAAGAAATAGATGAGGCTGAACTGCCTAACGTCTTTAACTTGTGTTTCTCATGTTTCGAAAGGCCTGATTTTGTTTCTCTTGCTCAACAGTTGATGGAATCTTTGGATCCGAAGAATTACATCTCTATTACAAATTAATATGTCACTACCTTATTTAAGAAACCAAAATTAAGAAAGCTGCTGCCCCTTTGTGGGTGCACCCTCTGCTATTATGATGATAAACTAAGTGGAAAATTTTTCTACCTTTTCCAGCTGTGTACTGACATCTGTAGATTGCCTACTATGTGGAAGGAGTCTACTGTAATTTCCCCTTCTAAAGTCTAAAATCCCAAAAGAACTGAATGATTTCAGGCCTTTTGCATTTACACCTCTAGTGATGAAGGGCTTTGAGAGAATTTTAAAGGATGACACCACCTCCATGGTCCAAGGCAAACTTGATCCCTAACAGTTTGTCCACCAAGAATGGACACGAGTAGACGCGAAACTTTGCATTCTTGACAGGGTATATAAGTGTCTGAAAAAAATACTTTGCAAATATCGTATTACCTGACTTCTCTTCAGCATTTAATAAGATGCAGCCTCCTTTTGGACAGCCACCTTGCCTCTCATTTTAAACTATCTGACCAGCTTTAATCATTGATTTGAAACTTTTTGAGGGACAGATTGCTGCAGGTTTTGATCAACGATGTGATGTCTGACGTCCAACACTGGTTCTCCTTAAGGGTGTGTCCTCTCCCCCCCTTCTCTTCATTTTGTACACAGACAGTGGTAGGTTCATAAAAGAGAGGCGCAATCTGGTGAAATTCTCGACGATACAGTACTCTTATCAATTCTTGACAATACAGATCTTGATCGTGTCTTCAGGTTGCTGCTTAAAAGCTCCCCTCACAAAAACAACTCACTACTGCATGTCCTTTATACCCTCTGCCATTAAGGTTGTGAAACACCAGCTTTTCACTTGTGTAACTCATGTAGATACTTATGCTACTATGTTGGTGGTTCTTGTGTAGCTGATACCATGCTCAGATATGTGACCTATCTGTTTTGAATATACTGATATATATTTATATTTATCTTTTTTTCATAGAGTTTTGTGTCTTTTTTGCAAATTGCACATCTCTGGGCCGTTCTGTACCTGACACTGAGAATTGCAACTGTTTAAGGATAAATAAAGTTGTCTGGACTGAACTGAACTGAACAAATCTAGAATTTGGTTTCAGAAACACTCAAAGAGTTGTACGAGAAGCATTTGTTTGGTGACTATAGTAATTGTTGCAGATGTCATAATAATGTTTTACCCTGCAGTGTGATGGACTGTCAGTCTGTCCAGGGTGTTTCTGTCTTTCACCTCATGGCAGCAGTGAGAGGCTTCAGCCTCCCTGCAACCCTGCATTAGAATAAGCAGGAATAGACAATAGATGGATGTAAGATAAATATATAACAACACTTGTTCATTTAAACACTGAAGAGTATGCCCTTTTAAAACAATATGGTTTGATTAAGTTGTAGTCATTTTAGGACTATTTCTTTCAGAACAAGCTGGAAAAAAATATGGAATCAGCCAATCAAGAGTGGGAAAAAAACTTAATTAAATGAAATAAATGTGAAATGGAAAGGTTGTAAAAGGGAAACATCCAGATCCACCAAGGTGGATGTTAAAGATCCAGGACACTTTAGTGGCACAGATACAGGAACACACTATGCACATGTGTAGCTTGGATGAAGGTTTAAAAGAAATCAACAAACTGCAGATTTTAGGTTTTTATTTATTTAGTTATAGAAACTTCCTGACTTTTTTTGAAAAATGGGGTATATATTATAATCTACATTTGTAATTTTACACTGTGCTGATCACCTGCATGACTGTGTAACAGTGTATGGGAACAGACAGTTTAATGCCAAATGATCCTCCAACACTGAGACATTTGAGAGTTTCATAACATGACTCAGTCATTGTATATGCTGAGAAAGCATATTGTTCATCTTGTTTTATTCCTGCGGTCTAGAGTTTTTCAATGCACCTGTTAAGTACTCCAAGTATACAACTCTGGGGATGCAGGAAGCAATGTATACATTTGTGTTGTCTTATGTATCACTGTGTATTCAGTCATGAAGCAGCTCATGGCCAGCTTTATCAGGGGAGGAAACTTAATACAGCTCTCATGGTTTTTATTCTCTGAGCTGAAGCCAGCTACTTTCTCTTACAATAAATAAATGTCTGTGTAATTTCATCCTACTATAAAAGCTCTTTTTATAAAGAGGATTTGATCTTGAAGATATTATCCTAAAGCTTAACCTCCCAAGTCCTAGCATCCTCGTACAAGGACATCATATATTTGGTTATCTGCACCATTTTGTGTGGAACTGGAACCTGTTGAACACTTACACTGCCATTTGGTGGTGTCAGAAGACACTTTGTTTTTCAGTTTAAAATTGTATTTATATCTGCATCAAATATATTGTATTTGTATTCTATGGAATGTATTACAATTGTTGTATTTAAATTATTGAAATTATGAAATGTTTTGTTTTGAATTTGATGCATTAACGTGGGAAGAGGGGAAAGGAGAAGGGGGGAAAGAAAGGAAAAAAAAAAAAAAGGAGAAAAAAAAAAAGAAGAGAGAATAAATAAATAAAAAGAAAAAAAGAAATATGATAAAATATTTATCATCACAGAAATGTGTATTTTTCAGAATTCATCAATTTCTGTTTATTGGATCCTCCTGTGTGTGGCCATCCCTTGACTCTGGCCCTAAATAAATATATAATAAAATATTTGAAAAAGGACATGTTTCTCCTAGTCAAAATTACTATTTACAGGATCTAGCACCAACAGTCTTCTAAGAGTAAAATGACTAAAATGTGAATTAATAAAGTGATTTGACCTGATACGATCAACCACTTTCTCTGCAGAAACAAAAAGAAAAGTCTTACATAAGTCATCTTGTGTTTAGAAACATGTAGTCAGCTTATAGTGATTCAAAAGCCAGTGGACATTTAGTGGAAAAGACTGTGGTGTGTCTTTGGGGTTAATGAATGTTAAACCATTTTCTTCTTCTTTTTTTGCTGCAGCTAATAAATAAAATGTGCAACCTGTTTGCTTCTCAAGGTTTCAATTGTGATGTTGTTCAGGTTCAGCAAGTACAGATGCAAATATGAAACATCTGAAAGATAAAGCACACACACTTTCCATGTCTGTGTGCAAAATGTCAGAATTTATCATGTTAGAAAAAGGTCGTCTCTGCTGACCACCTGTTTGAGCTATGTGCCTCTGTTTTGAGTTCAGATGTTTTATGACTTTATGATTCACAGCAAAAAAAAAAGTTTCCTTTTTGTTTCTTGTCTCTTGGTGTCTGGGTCTCTGTGAAAGCTGAGATGACTAACTCCAAACACTTATCTTTGTTTTGGCTAGGCCACCCAGCTGTCTCTGGAGTGCATCTAGTTGCAGAAGTTGTGGAAATCTGCTGCAACCATGCTGAATTTGTTATAGCTACCTCATCTTATGTCATCACTTGTAACTCATTCTGCTGCTTTAATTTTTATTTTTTTGTCTTTGTTATGTCATTGCAAGGACAGAAAACATGCAGCTGAACTGTTTTTATTTTCATGTCAAAACAGCTTTCTTAGTGAGATTTACCAATAATACAACAACTATGATTAGTATAAAGACTTATTATAATGACGTACAAAGATTAATGTGATAACAATGTTTTTATCTATGTAATCATAATAATCCCTGAGACTTTTTTTTCATTTAAAATGTTCATGAAATTGTTTTCCAGGTTAAATCCTACACCAGTGACTCCCAGACCGGGAGGCTGTCTGAATCCTGGCTGTGCAGAGAACTTAATCCAGTATCCGAGTCGTCGTCATTCACGCTATGAGCTTTTGACAGACCCCTGGCTTGCTCCACCCATCCGCTTTTCCGCTCCAAAGTTATCACCATCTTCGTCCCGTGGCTGCATCTCTCATCAATCCCCACCCCCTCTTCCATGTCCAAACTGCTCACTTTCGCCAACAAATCCCTCATTTCCTTCTCCCTCGCCGTGCAAATCTGCTGGGACAGCTCTAAATCGCTCCTAATAGCTTCTAAATCCGCGTTGAGGCGCAGGCCAATGTACAAACTCGCATCTAGTTGCGTTTTTATCCTCTCTTCCTCCATGAACAACTCGTTTTCTGATGTATCAGTCTCACTGCTGGGGAGGAATGGTGAGCCTCCGCCTGGTTCTGACTCTTTGCTCTGCTGCTCCTCTTTTCTCCGCTGCATCCAGCGGTGGTTCAGCTCCTCCTGGATCTGAGCTGTGATTGTATCAATGACAGCCTCCTGCTCCCTCAGCTCCTCTTGTAGTCTAATTACCTCCTCACACTGCTGTACATATTGTTCATACTTGGCCAAAGTCTCACTTGAAGTCTGTCCCTCTGCATCTTGGCTTGAGGCTGGAGTTGCATCCACCAAATACGTGTTTTGCACATAATTAATCCCATGTCTTTTAATTCTGTCATAATGCACTTTCGCTTCACATATTTCAATTTCTACGTCCAATTCTGTAATCCTCTGAATCTGCTGGCGGATTGTGTGGTCCTGAGAAACCACAAGATGAACCAAAGTTTCCATTTTCTCCGCACAGGACGCATCTCTCTGGGCTGCGCGAGTCCTCTTTTTATTGATCTTTTCCAACTTTCTGAAAGCTTTTCTGACAATCCGACGCTGTTTTTCGGGTGAGATGCCGCCCACAGTTGACCGTGCAGTCCCCTTGGTAACACAGGGGCTCTGCTTACTTGGCACCACTCGCGCCTCTGCGCTCCGAGCACCATGTTTCGCCAAAGACGCTTCGCTTTTAACCAACACAAACTTCACATTCCTCTGCTCTTCTCCCCACGCAACCCAAAGCCTTAAAATCTTTGTGTTGTTCGGCAAAATCCTCTCGAACCCCCTCCATTTCTCCACGATGCAATAAGACTGCTCCGCGGAAAGCCCGTGTTGCGAGTTCTGGTCCTCCAGAAGAACTTGAACAACATCAGCGCAGGTTGTGCGCTTTGATAACCCGAGGACCAGCTTTTCTTCTCTACAGACCCACACCGATATCTTACTCACTTCCGACTCCATGGCTGATTTTTGCTTGAATTCTGTTTCTTAAGAACAAGCGTTGAAAAAAGTAATTTCTGACATAGATTTAAATCCGCGTGTGCTGGACTAAATGAGCATCAGTGTCCTCGGACGCACAGAGAAGTCCGACAGAGATGAACGATTGGTACTTCATGAGTCCTCCTGTTGACGCCTGCAAGGCCTGGAGGACAACTGTGTTCCTGCTGCGTCCTGACGGCCTGCACTTGGGATCACATGATCAAGAAGCGAAATGATTTCATGTTCTAGGTGGCTGGGCGATTTGTGCTGATGATGTAACAGATGTAGACGCGATTAGTCTTTTGGCTGTGAATTTTTTATACTTCGAGACTTTTTGGCTAATTAAAAAAATTGAAAAGACTTTTTTTAAAGTACGTTAAGAGTAAAGATGGGAAAATATTGCGCTATTTCTAATATTATTGTTTCAATAAAGATCAGATTAAATAATTAACTGACTCCAGTGATGAATTTAACTGGAAATATACATTTTATTAAGCTTTAATTTATTAGTTTTTTTTTCTTTATCCTGAAAAAGCAAACATACAGGCAGCTTTTGATTAAAAAACACCATGACTATATTTAATAAACTTTATAGAATCAGTTAAATCAGATTTAAATATACACACATACATACATACATATATATATATATATACTTTTTAAGAAAACACGTTTTCTCTGATGTTGTGGGTAGGGCATATTTCACACTTACTAATCTCATGAAAAAACAGCACGGGCTCTCAGCAACCAGACACAGTGATTTTATTAAGGCACCCAACACTAATTTAATCTTTCTAAGGCCTGATTCAAATTCACCCCGCCTGTAAACGATCCCTCAGTGGGCTTGAAAGAAGCTTTTTAATGCTTTTGTTTTATTTTGAATGTTCAATTCTAGTTATCATGTTTGCTTCTAATTGGAACTAAAAACAAGAGAATGTTTAATAAGCCACCAGTGTAGAAAACATGGTAATTCCAGAGGATGTACCAAGTTTTCAGTTTTCAAGTCAGCTGTTCATGTCCTCACAAATTGTTAGTCCACACTTTTCAGAAATATGTCTATATATATATATATATATGTATATATATAGAGAGAGAGAGAGAATTGGAGACTAATTTAATAAATTGTTAAAATTGTAGCAAGACATTTTGTCACATTTTGTTGGTTGACTAAAAGCCACAAGGCCATGAATGTGTTATTAGTGCCACAAGATTTTGAACAGTTTGCTGGTAGTGCTCTAAATGACCACATGGTGGTGCCCTGCACTCCAAAACCACTGCAAATGTACATTTTTCTTTGACCTGTGGT
The DNA here is from genome assembly GCF_017639745.1 of Melanotaenia boesemani. Classification (NCBI taxonomy): domain Eukaryota; kingdom Metazoa; phylum Chordata; class Actinopteri; order Atheriniformes; family Melanotaeniidae; genus Melanotaenia; species Melanotaenia boesemani. The sequence goes on from NC_055682.1 coordinate 20,642,549, forward strand.
TCTGTCGAACTCTGTTCAGTAGGTGTCAGACATCCTGCAGAAAGATTTTGTCCATAAATTTTACCAGTAGCAGACTCCCCAGCCCAGATCTACCTTACAGTCCTTAATGCTTCAAAAAATGCTTTAATGTTAAACTCAGAAGGAAACTGCTGATATACTCATAATCCTTATCCTGTAACTGCTTTACAAGAGGTTAATCAAATTTCCTTGTGTTAATTGGTTTACCCATTTATACACTAAGGAGGGAAAACAGGACACTACAGATAAGCTGTAGCTGACAATGTTTTCTTATTCCTGCGGTTATTTGGCACAAATTTTGTTTAACCCATAGTCATTTTGATGGGACTACATAAGGTTATTCAAACTTTTGTGATTCCAGCTTAATTACATGGCATTCAATACAGCCAATTGTTAACCATGTATCCCTCTGGTGGGTATTTCTGTTACTACAGCAGTGCAGAAAACATGCTGTTAATTTAATGCGAAACAGGAGTGAGACATTAAAAGTAAACCAGGTGACAAGCTCCATCTGCTGTCGATGTGAAATAGTTGCACATCAGAGTTACACAGGCGAAACCTTTCAGGGTTTTAAAAAATTTAACAGTAATTAGTAGCTCAACCATTTGGTTTTATTTAAGTGACGAGGAGAAAGCTATTTTTTCAGATTTATTTAACTTCAATGTTGCATACATACAAAGTATCTAGAGAGCTACAAAAGATGTACTGTTGTCGAGAAGGCATAATGTTACGGAGCAAAGACAAGACCATATGCAGAACACGGAAACATAGCACAGCTTCTTTCCTCTCCGATGCTCCAACACTTTACTGTCAGGAATATGAAAAGATCACACTTCTGTACCAAGAAAAGCTAATATATACTTTTATACAAAGCACCTTTTTACAAAAGAAAACATCTGCACACAAAACCCGAATGAGTGAATGACAGCTATGTGTGAGCTATGTCAAGAATCACTTTAAAGCTACCATCAGAGATGGCGATAAAACAGGAAGGTACCAGTACCTACTCTGGAGAAAAAAAAAACTGCTGATATGTTTGCAGCATGATTAAACTTAGCTGTTTTTGTCTGTCCATTTTCCTTTAAAAATGCTCCATCAGACATGTATACCCCCGAAGGCATCAGACCTGCTGTTTTCGTGTTAAAATGTCAGAATGTAACAGCAGTGCAGCAGTGACAACATTACCATGTTACTCGGCTTGCAATATACACACAATGCCATCACAAAACAAAGTATACAAGTACAATAAGTAAACAGGAACATCTCACTACAGTTTGTAATCAATAAATGTGAACAGATACACAGGGTAAACAAGAAAAAAGACTATTACAACCCCACACTGTCCACAGGACTGTGGCAAAAATACTGAATGATTGAACTCCATCTACATCCTCCAGAGACATTGTCTGCAGTTACTTAGATTTTTAATTACTCTCTTATTATATTCTCTGAAAGAAAGTCAAACGTTTGCCATAACATGATATTTAGTAGATATTTTAACATTGATGCCCCCATCCATACCGCTGTAGCATTGTTAAAATAGTAACTTTAGTCTGTGATGAAAGATTTGGGAAATAATTCAGATTTAACTACGAAACAGTCCTGACTGTGATTTTAGAGTCTGCACTACTGAGCTACTGCTAAATAAAAGTTCACTTTGATTTTTAACATTTTATTAAAAGATAAAAGCTTGTGGCAGTCCCTGTCTAATCAGCATGGCAGTTGTGCCTGCGTCATCAAAGGTAATATCTCTGAAAGTTTTCCAAGGTTTTCATTATGTGTGAGTGTGTGTGGTCATGGGAAAGAGGAAACTGTAATGTTTCCAAACACCTTTTTACAAACACTTGAGCCTGCAAGTGTGCACGAAGCAGCCAGCTTCAGCGTTTTTGAGTTGACATCCTGCATGTAGTCAGCGGGTGAAAGAAATCAAAGTCTTTCAAAAGTCTTTGAACTCCAGCAAAGAAATAGATCTTTTTTTTTTCAAATACATATATTTTTTTTAATCCTTTTACATTGTTACAAAAAATGAATATATAATTTATTTAACCAATAACTATCCTTCCCCTGCTGTCAGTCAGTCCTCAGTCCTTTAAAAAGGCAATGTGGTGATTGGTTTCACTCATACAGTATCTCGTTTTTGGTCAAGCAACATTTTGTTTGAGCTTTTCAAAGGTGGAAATTTGAAACCAAAGGCACTTCCTTACTACCACGCAGGACATGACAAAAGATTCTCCAGATTTTTTTTTTTTTTTTGGTCTTCTGCAAAGGAAAGGCAGTCTTTAAGAAAAATTATTATGGTTAGAGAAAATATTTCTCTCTAAGGTTACAAACTTATTTAAACTGAAGCGAACTGGGTCTTAAAAATATCAACAAAGCTGGATTTGTAGGAGCACACTGATTTCATGAAGCTTAATTTCAAAGAAGTGAAGACATACCAAGCAGTACTTAGTTATTTTTGCCTGTTCCATTTACAAAACTGATTTTAGACCTAAAACAAAGGCTAAGAAGTATATCCTAAGGCACTGTACACTTAGACTTTGGCAGATTGTATTGTATACACACTGCAAACAAATAGTCGTCCTTTGTAAAAATCACAGTTTTAGTGGCATCTTTTGGAGTTCACGTCCAGCTTTAACATGTTTAAGGCTTGAGAACAGTGTAGGCCACAGAAACATGTGAACATGGTGCGAGTAAAAAGGCAGCGAGGCTCTGGCTGGAGTTATTACACCACAATCCCAGAGGGGAAAGATATTCAGAGCGTTTCAGGGGGATTTGTAGTGTCACAATCATTTTAACTGTGGTTAAAAAGCCACAGAGCAAAAATGAGCATTACTGAGGTGAGCACAGGGAGGGGAACCGAGCGCTTTCTGACTAGATTGAGACTGATTCAGTCAGTTTAGCTGTACTTCCACCTGTCTAGGACTTAAAAAATTCTCTCATTGGTTGTCAAAGACGAAATACTTGTTTACAACACAGAAATACTTAGCAGGCGACTTTCTACATTTAAGGAGCAGACATAGGCAAAATGATTTTTTCACAGTGCATTCATTCTCTCGGTGGTGTCTAAGACCTGGAGTGCTTCAGCCGGGATAAATACGGCATGTGACTGAAAGCAGAGTTATTTGTTTTTTTAATATTTAAATTTTTTTGAAATTTTCACAACCATTTGCTTTCACCTACTATGCCAAAATAGTGTTAATTTTGTTTCTTTGGGAAATTTATGTGCTGTGGGTGCATGTATGTATACCTAACATATGTATTCTTACAAACTATGAAGCACAGACAAACAAAATATCCTAAAAACACATTGTACACACCACTGCAGGCTGCTGTTTCCTTGTTTTTCCCTTAGTTTACATAAGAAATAAGACAACACATATTACCATTTACCAAATTAATGTTGTAAATTCTTTTAGAACGGCCACATGTACACCCAACGGAGACCAACTTGACATATTTAAAATGAAAAGTCCCATAAAAACGTAAAACAACTGTACCGCAATTCACAGCTGCAGTCAAATAACAAACACTTATATTAAAACAGACTTTAAACAACAGACTTTACCCAAAACCTTAACCACAGAGTACTGAAGATTTGACTCTCATCTAGAGGCACTGCCACTTGTTTTGAAGTTGGTAAGTCTATGAAAAAACTGTAGAAGGCATTAGGAGTTGGGGCTTTCATTCCTTTACCAATCTGTAGATGTGATGCTGGGCGCCATGCTCGCTGTTTGAAACTTCAAACACACACGCCATACATAGCAACGTCTCCTGGGTGTCCCTATTTGTCACCACCTGCAAGGGAGAAAACCAAGTCAGCACTGAGTATTAAACATTAGGTGCTTTGATGGCATGCTTCACTAAAAACAAATGCACAAGGATTTCTGCTCCCATTATACAAATGTCCTATCATTCAATTACAAATCAGTATTAATTTCACAAACGTCACATGATACTTCAAGATACAAAGGTAATGAAGCAATAATAAAGTTTAAATGGGAAACCAAACAGCTGGCTAACAAACTGTTTCACTACTTATGTCACTTTCATTTTCTCTGGTAGAGTAAACATCTTGTGCGAGAAGCACAGAATTCCCAGTACATTCACATCTAAAATGTGTACACATTATTTTAGTCAAATTTATAAAACCAGTTAAACACACAGTCCTCTCTTTGGTGGTGAAATGAGATGCACACCCACATCCCTTTCACTTCCACTTCTATCTTTAGTCAGGCACTCCTGTGCTCCCAGTGTAGCTGTGGAGCACGTTTCCAGCTTTAAGTTCCTTGGGACCTGTGTCTCTCAGGACCTCTCCTGGACCATAAACTGTTCCAGCTTGGTCAAGAAGGCTCATCAGTGTTTCCTGTTCCTAAGGAAAAACCACCTGTCCTCAGATATCCTGGTGATCTTCTTCAGCTGTACCATAGAGAGCATCCTCACTAACTGCATTACGGAGTGGTATGGGAACTGCTCTGCTGCTGACTGGAAGGCTCTTTAAGGTGGTGAAGACAGCCCAGTGCATCACTATGCCACTATGGTAACATCTTCAGGAAGCGTTGCAACATCTGCAGGGACTACCATCATCCTGCACATAAACTGTTTGCCCTCCGGTAGGTGCTAAAGGGACCTCCGGTCAAGGACCGCCAGGCTTAGGAACAGTTTCTTCCCATCAACAGTCTCCCTGATGAACTTTGCCTCAACACACACACTGTCACCTCATCCCCCCCTAACCTGTATTTAATTTACCAACCAACTTTCAGTTGCTATACATTTGCTGCTACATCATTTGCAGGTGATTTCGGTGGTAAAAGTATGGTAACTGACCCTTATTGCCCCTCTGTCCCATATTCACACTGGTTACATGGGACAGTTACTGCATTTCGTTAAATGTACATTTGACATACAGTGATGTCTTATTGTAGAGTCAATAAGCTGTGTTGCTCACAGTGAGAAAATAGAGCTTCCTAAGGTTTTCTGCATGTCATGGCCATCTGATGAAATCTGTAGGAATTTGTTAAAATACACACACCTGAAATGGCAAAAAAATGAGGTAAAAATAGAGGAGTAAATTAAAAATGGCTGGCTTCATTTTGGTTTGGCTCATGGATCCAAATTAGTGTTTTGTAAATTTTCTGAGGATAGATCAGTGTATCAAATTACATGGGCATTGTAGATTTCCGAGGGCTGTAGTGTTCTTCTGAAAGTTTCTTAAAATTGTGTGGAACCTTTTTTTTTTTTTTTTTTTTTTTTTTTGAGGGGAGGGGGGTACAGAATTTGTTTGAGACTTTGAAAAGGTCTTGACCCTAAAAAGGCAGCTGATTTTGTTGTGGAAAGAAAAGAAGAATAAACACAATCGTTCCAATGGGGTTCTTGTACAATTTGGTGCTGTAGACCTTAAAAATGTGAAACATGTTTTTGTCTCCTGCAGATTTTTGCTTCATATATTAGCCTCTTCCTCACCTTAAGAAAACTCATACAATGAATTTAACCATCGTCTGAGCCTTAAGATACTTTAATGAAAAAGGGGCCCTAATTACAATTGTGCAGGCACACCCCCACGTATGTATTCATGTCTGTTTTTTTAATCATTTTTTTTGCCTCCTCACTAGTAGTGAATGACACTTTTAAGACCCCATGTGATGGCTAATAACAAAGGTTCCTGCCTTCTCTTATTCTCCCTATCCCTTGCAGATAATAAGGCTCCGTGGACGATCTTTCATCCTCTGTGGAATGACAAGAATGTGAGACCAGCAAGAAGCCAGCTGGAGCCACCAACACACAGACAAGAGAAGAAGAATGAGAGTGCTAAAGAGGGATATTGCCCACTCAGGTCAGTGAGGTGATTACCAATAAGATGGTGAAGTTCTCCAGTACACTGTTCATCATATATTTCTCCGGCAGATGTTTTAGCTTGTGGATGAAGTTGATCATGTATTCACACATGGGAGACCGACTTATCCGGTAGACAAAGCGTCCATTCTCAAACCGTGCGTATTCAGTCTGAGAAAAACGAGAGAAAGTGTTTAGAGCATCAAAAGCAGATATGTGGCTGTATTGGACTCGCTGTTGCTATTCTGATTCCTAACATTGTTTTGATTTCAAAGACTGAAAAAGTAGCCCATACCTCCACTTTCTCAACCACCTGCTTGCCAAAGGAGCAAACCTTTGTTGAACACGTTATGGTCATGTTCTCTGAACTCTCATACTGACTGGTGACCCCATAGAAAGACCCAGTATCATCTTGGATGTTGCAGTTCAAATCAGCCTGGGGGAAAAAAAAAAGCAACAATAATGTTTTAGGGTAATATTTTATGAGTGCAATCTGAAATTAAATAAACAGAAAAAAATCAAAGTTTGGCACCCCTTAGGGAAATAAAATAAATGTGTGCTTTGATTCTATGCCAAAACTTAAAGTCAAAGGGATCATTTAACAAAAATAACGCTGTTAAAACTAACTAAAACGCCACATTTTAAGGTCTTAAAGGTCTTGCCAGGTAAGTTAGCAGATTGCTGATTAAGCCTATTAACACCAGCTAGATTCTCCCTGTATTTACTAGTATAATGGAGCTTTATATTTGGTGTCTGTGGAAACATTTCAGATACCTGTCCTGATCAGTTAATTGTAGATTACCCCTGCAAAACAGTCGGCTTTACAGCAATATCACTGTTGCTTGCATGAATAAAGTATTTAATGCATTGTTAACAGCAATAAAAAGCACATTAAATAAGAGATAAAAGCTATTATAAATGGCATTTAGCGTTGACAGCATGGCAGATTACATAAATTAAGTGGAACATTTAGTGAATGAGCAGATTACGTTTGAGTTTGGTTGAGTCAATAAATGAAATGTTTCAACGTGCACATCTATGCTCTAACTGTAACAGCTGTTGAAACGTTAAGGTTGGCAATGTCAATAAACAATGAAAGAAACCTACAGAAGTTTTTTAACTGCATAAAATGTAAAGAATCTCTGTGTTCAATATCAGTGAGTTTAATTTAAAAAAAAAAAATAAAACACTCCATAAAAACAGCATTGACAAAACATTTTTAATAACTAAATAAATAAATAGGTTCTTATTAGGCCTACAGAAATGATAGATCTAAGATTGAGATGAGCATTTCCTTTCATATGGAGTCATTTTTTCCTTCCCCTGCTGAAAGTACAGTTTACTCTTTTAGCCATTTCTACAGCAACTGAAGGCTCCTCGTCCGCTAAATGATCCACTCTGCTCAACAGCTATTCAGTGTGTCTGTAAACAGTTCAGAGCCGTAGATATCTCTAATTACTGTCGGCATGTTTATCACACTTATACAGACCTCCATCACACTACCGAACTGCATCCAGGCTGTAATATTTGCTACATGCTGCATGTTTGTAACACTGCACATGCAGGATCTGCCCAATCACAGAATTGGTAAGATTATCCATGTATATCCCTCATCAAATTTGTCGATCCTGGCCACATCTGAATAAGCATGTTAATGTGTCTACATTGAGGAAAAACACTCTAAAGAGAATTAAATGAAGTTACATTAAAAGACTGATTTACAAGGTGGAATGGGTCTGCTCCTGGAGGGCAGCCTTTCTATGCCCTGAACATCCTGTTCATTATGGAGACAAAAAGAGGAGACATCCTCCCAGCAACATTCTCCTCCTTCATTAAGCAAAGTAGTTACACATTCATTATTGTGCAGATTCTGTCTTTCATTTGAAATTTAGATTTGTCGGTCACTTCAAAAGGAATTTGAGGGGACTTGGTCCAAGTGCATGCAGGCCTACTTTGTTGGCTGCCGCTTGTTAGCATTTTGCATCAGGGAGGAAATACATGCAATGTTTAAACAGCCATTAGGAGTGCAACCAGGTCACTCCATTGTTCGGAGATATTACACTGAATTAGCGAGTGCTTTGATCAAAAGCTCTCCTGCTATGCAAGTCCAAATATAGCAGAGTGCATTCTGCAAACATTAAGAGAGCAATCTTCTCTGTGTAGCCTGATTACTCCCAATCACTAAACACTAACCTGAGCACACCCGTACTGAACAGGATTCTGCCATCAAACATTTCACTTTGTCAGAAAGGTTATGGATGGATGGAAAACACAATCACATTAATAATCGAATTACCAAACTCCTTAATTTGGCTAATAATTTGTACTCACCCAAAATTTTATCAGGAAGAATGAATTCTGGGGGCCTTTTCCATACAGCTCCTTGAGTCCTCCCTTCTTTTCTGGAAATTTATCATAAATCTGACGGATGTCCACCGACTCCAACAGGGCGTCACTGTAGGAATGATTTGTCTGTCCGATATGTACAAACAGGTGCTTGTTGTACTGAACAAAGAAGAAAAAACCATGTTTGAAACCAAATTAAATTGTTCTTGTGAGTATTTAAAATATATAAGGACCCATTCTATATGAAGCTGTAGCATTTTGTTACAGGTAAGTAAAACAAATGTCTTCCCATCTGAATTTAATAACAAAAACAGAAAATGAAGCCATTTCTAAAAGAGCTGCATATCAGCATTCAGAAAGTATTCAGCAAATAAGTTTTACTGGAGGAAAATAAGCCTTTTCTGACAAATAACCACTATAATGAGCAAACTGTAGCCAGGATTAGATTTGTAACAATGCACTGTGATGATGAGAAATAACCCTCTGCAACACCTCTTTTTTTTCTTTGTCTGTCTGAAATGGTTTACACAACTTCCTATTTTAAGATGCATGAATAAGGTAATAATATTTTGCTCCACTGAAGCCAAAAACAAACTCATCTCTTTATTTGTTTTCAAGAAAACCAACCACTTCACCCAATTTCAATAAACTTAAGTTGTAATGCCTCAAACGCTGACAAAGATGGAGTTGTATCAAGTCCTCAACCAGGCAAAACTAATAATAATATTGTTACAACAAAGACAAGTGTAACCAAACCAAATGGATAAAAAGAAAAAAAAGGTAGGCACTCGTTTAAAACGTGTCAGTTTGCTCAACTTCTTAAACTTTAAAATGACAATATTTGAGTTTGCTTTTAGAAAACTAGTAAAGTTTGTGGCCTGTTAAAGCACAAACACATGATTCATAGCCAAAAGCAGATAAAATGAAAAAGCAAATCAAAGAATAACATTTTCTTTTCTTTTTCTTCTTTTATTGCTTCGAGGCCCTTGTTGTGACCACATGAGACTGAATCTTGTGATTGTCCCCTAAGTTTACCATGTAACCTTTAGGGGAAATGCAACTATTTAAAACAGTAAGCCAAACGAAATTAAATGAAAAAGAAACTTTTTTTTTTTTTTTTTTCAACAAAAACAATAATAATTAATTAGAAGATAGTGCCTTGCTCTGTAGGGTGATGGCTGCTGGCAGAAATCTTCTGCATCTTTCAGTCTTGCAGGAACTTGACAACGCAAGACGCAAGATGAATATGTGGTTATATTATCAGTCCCGAAAGTGCCCAGGACAATGAAGACAGGCTACAGCAGCCAAGAAATGAGTTGGCTACATTTAGTGAGTTTGTACATTGTGTATAGATTTAATCTGCCTTTTAAGGAACTGATTAACAAGTTATTTTTGCAGATTTTTAAGCTGTGTGCTGCTATGGGCCTGGCCTCATCCCCTTTCAGCTTGTTTTGGCCTCCTATCAGCTGACTCTTTGCCTGGGAAAATTTCCCAGTGTATTCACAGAGGAAAGGACTAGATGATAAGAGGTGGGAATGAGAACCATGCGATATAGCAAGCTTTGGTGTACGGCTCCACTCACCGAGTCTGGGTCTGTCCGCTGCTCTAAAAAAGCCGAAAACTCCACAAGTCTGAGTTTAGAAGTGCCAATGGAGCGGCCCTGCCATGCTGGTGCTGTGGGTGCTGGAGCTGCTGTGGGCTCGTAACCTGCAGTAACAGCAGAACATTGTAAGTCTCATCCCGTCTCAGTTTAGCTTTACAGCACAGCCTAAACATTTTCATTTTAAAAGAAGGAAAAACAGGGCATATAAGGCACGTTTTTTGAGAGTTTTGAGGACATCTGTTGGGAGTCAGGTGTGGTTATGCCACCTGAAACAAACACAACACAAAGTGCACATGCAACACAATTTCAATGCTTACGTGCATATTCAGAAAACCTGTTCTAAGCAGTGGACTGTACACATTTAGTAAATTATACTAGAAAAATTATTGCTTTAAATGATCTGGAGCTTAGTCATCTGCTCCTTTCTGATTGTATTTGCACAATATTGTGTGCATTGTAAATTTAAGATAAAAAATGGAATTCCTGAGACTGATTTGTCTAAAAACCGATTCTTGGATCTTTACTCTGTCCTGCTTAAAGCAGCAAGGTAGATAACGCCCTTAATCTTGGGGGAATGCGAGTTCAAAGTATCACAACTACCCCCATTTCGTCACTGCTATCTCTGAACAGGCTTCCTTCGAACAGCTTATTGGTTTTACAGCAAGAAAACTGCAGATTCTTATAGCCAGTTTAGCCCAACAACAAAGGAGGTTCAGAAACAATTTAAATGAATCAAGGACGACATGAGAAGGGGACTGAATTTGAAAGTGCAATACACTTGGATCCTGTTCAGGCCTGTTGCAAATATGATCTGATCATAAGTGGATAGCACTAACTGCAGCAGTGAACACACTCAGGGTGCTGACTGAGTAAGCACATTTAGAGGGAATTCAAGACACTTCTGTCCACATTCTTATAATAATCTGAATACAATTCATTCTGCGACCACCTACTGACTTGACATGACTTTACGCAAGCAGCTGAGCTACCACCAAGATCTTTTCTTACATTTCAGGTTTCCGGAAAAATTACTAAGTAAAGAAAAACATCAAATTTCACAACGTTCAACCGTCACAGAAAAGCTCCTGTCCTCTTAAATGGTTTCTGCAGAGACGGTGAAGAGAACAATTCCCCATCTCCGAACCTTTGGCTCTCTCCTGTTGGTCCTGGGAGGTGCCTCTTAATGGCCCTCAATCTGTGCAAGTTCATTTACAGCTGGTTTAGCACATATTATGGAAGTAGAGGGCCTTGCATTTTCTTGCTGCACAGTTAACTACTGTAGCCAGTGGACATGACCTCAAAGCTCCTATATTCTCAAATGAAGTGTCAGTAAAACACTGGCTATATTTTCAAATCACTACCAAAATGTTTGCATGCAAACTGGACACAGAAAGAGCAGGCACAGCTGCCAGCTCAATGGATATGATGCAACAGCAATAAGCAAGAATATATTGAATAAATTTCCTTTCCAAGTTAAAATATTTACTGAATTAGATCTTTGGGATCATTGTCAATACAAGACCATTTTTGTTGGGGAAACACCGATCAGTGGATTACCAGGCTATCTGGATGAGTTGCTAACATTATATTTACTGGTGTAAGGTGTACTGGCTATGGTAACCATATTCTTTTTTGTTGTTGTTTTGTTTTTTTCTAATCAAATCAGAAGAATCTTAGCTTTCTAACAGTATATTGTATGCACATATAGAGCATGTGTGTGCATTACTAAGTTGTGTAGAAAGAAGCTGATGGTCGGCTGGAGAGCAGAGAGAACTTCAGCAAACAGCAGTCTGCTGACATGAAGCTCTTTAAAATGACTAATAATTTATTCTATGCACATTTACATCTCTCATTTCGTATCTGTTATATAACTAAGCTTGCAGAAATTCTTGCACAAAACTCCACAATAAATGTGATACGCAACTCAGAAGCATGTTCATGTCTGAATAATGATACACTTCAGTTACTGAATGCATTTGTGATTTTACAGAAGCAACAGCAGACCTGCTGATGTCCTGCTGGTTGCTCAGCTGACTGTGTGATGTAGGCTGTTTATCTGCATACAGAGCAGGATCCTGGGATCTGATCACAAGCAGTCACCTAGGAAAACTTGTGGGGATACACTTATTTAGTGCCACCCAACCTATGATCAGATCAGCCAGGAGGAATGTTTACACCAAATATGAACAGCCTCTTAATGCATTTATTTCACTGTGTAAGCTATCAATCCATTATGATTATATATATATGTATCTTCCAAGACACAACAACTTTAAAAACTATTGATAAAGATGAGGACAAAGTCAATAACTTACAATAAAAACTAGGTTTTAATTCTCAAGTATTTTTAAGTTTTAGTGGACAGGTTTTAATTTTTAGGCTTTAAAATAATATATTTTAAAAATAAAACCTTAGATAATCATGGGTTAAATGAAGTTAGGGTGGACGCGTAAAAAAAATAATTAATAAAAAAAAAAGTTCTGTGTGTTTTTCCACATTTAAATTGTATGATCATGTTTTTAAATCAAGTAAATTCTCACTTGAAATGGCTGTTGTGACTGTTGGCTGGATGGGGTAGGGCTGCTGGGTGAAAGGTTTAATACTGCAAAAGAAAAAGACAGCGATTAGGAAAAAAAAGTCCATGGTTACAAAACTATATTGCCATTGATTTTGTTCGAGGGGCAACTTCTTCAAAGTATGACACTCACTCCTGTGAGGATCCCGGCTGACCAGTCGATATCATACCCTGCCATAACTGGAGAATTACAAGCATAAATACACAACAAAGATCAAAGAATATCCAGCTGTTATCAGCTGTTAGCAACAAGATCAAAATAGATCTTAGTGTTCAGTGGTTCTAGTTATCTTTACTACCATTCCTATTGATTATGTGCCTATCAGATAGGGGCATTTGAACAAAGCTGTGGTGTGAAATGTGATTTGGCGCGAGTTTTGCTGTGGTTGGTCCTACTGCTGCCCTGGGTAAAGATAGACAGAGTGGATCAATAATAGGGTGCCGGCGAGGCTCTTACCCCTGCTCCAGGGAAGGCTGGGCGAGGGATGCCTGGCAGACCGAGCTTGTTGTGAATAGCTGTGGCAGAGACGATCTGTGCCGAGGACATGGAGGCCATGCTCTGGAGGGCTTTGTCCTTCACGGCTTGGTCCTTTAACAGCAGTCACAATAGGCTTAGCACTCACACAGCAGAGGGGGGGGGGGGGGGGGGTGGGCAGAGGTAACAACAACCAAGCTAGGCTCTACAAGCTGAAAGCACCAATGACCTCTCTCACAACAGTAAACAGCAGGCAGGTTAAAAGAAGCATAAACAGCAAAGGATCAACACTGCGATGTTAAAGGGAGACTTTTTTTTTTTTTTTTTGGTATGTGCTAAACAATGACTTCTGAATTCCAATATACTGTGGCTAGGAGCGGTATGCACCGAAATGAGAGTTTAGTTGTCTTCTGAAAAAAATATTTGTTAAATGCTCTTTCAGAAGCAGTTTTCTCAAGGCTGCATTTGTCTGTATGTCAAAATGAATCACATCTAAACATCCCAAAGAATGTCTCAAGTTAAACTGAAGGACACCAATCCCACTTTAAGAGTCTTTCACAATTCAAGTTAGTTCCCTTTGTTTAATCTGTTGAAAGAAGGATTGTAAATTATCAGGAAGCATCTTTTTTTTCCTGGTCATGGTATAGACATGTTGGTGGAGTTTTGTAATGAAAGAAGTGCACTCCACATTGTATGTCTCCCATTTAAACAAAATGAATGTTTAAAGACATAAATACTGCACACAGGCATCCCATGCAGACTCACTGGTGGCAGGACCTACAGTTAAGCATGCTGGCAGTAGATGTTGGTGAAGCAAAGTCAAGCTACAGAGTGCATGTAGGTGATGACACAGAGACACCAACAAATGTATAATACATGAAGCAGCAGCTATTGCATCTCTATGACTAGAGCACAAATACTAAGGCAGCAGTGGATGATGAAATAGAACCCAACTAAATCAGGAAAGCATCAAAAACAGAAAATAAATACTTACCATACTTGTAACCTAAATGCAAACAAGCAGGATTTTATTATAAATTTGCAATTCAACTCTTAGGGATTCAGGAGTTATGCATGAAAAACAGTGTTACAGCTCCAAACATCAAATAAAAACATCATCCACTTTAACTAGGGCATATCTGGTCGTCTTAATGCGATACAGATATGCACAGATGTGTAATGAACACATGACAAGAAAAAGACATTTCTTTAATTAAATGAAAATCTTGATTTCAGTTTTCACAATCTGGTTTTGTCTCAAATAATGAACTACTGATCAAACTGTTAATTACGACAATTTTTACAAAAATGCTACAGAAAAGACCAGAAGCAGCAGGTTCTACTGCTGCCCAAAATAAAGAGGACACTTGTTATTTCTCATTGCCACTGAACTCTAATTTGCTTTAAATGAGAAGAGACAGGGATTCATACAAAAGCTGTCTGTTTTTCTTCAGACAGCCGCCTGGACCCCTGAAAGACCAGGCATTCATGTGGCTAGCTGCTTGTCTGACTCAGTCTTTGAGCACACGCACACGCACACGCACACGCACACACACACACACACACACACACACACACACACACACACACATATTAATGAGGAGTCATTAATTTGTGTTGAATACTAGGAGAGGAGCAAAGTGTGAAAGTCAAAACGTGTAGTCTCCTCCCCAGAAAAGACTAGAATGACACAAGGCCAAAGTGTCCTTTGGTACAAAAATACCCCCCAAAAATATACAGGTCAGTAGTATTCAAGATGAGTTCTTTCACTCAGCCGCTCTCCCATTTTAATCTGACATTCTGAAAAGCCTTCCGCAGTGATTTTAACAGATTTCACTATGGCTGAAATGACGACATCTGAATTGGGAGGAAGAAAAGTGACTGACAGCCATGGCATTGTGAGAACCAGGAGTTATCAACAGATTAGAAAAAAAGGAACAAGAGAGCAAAGAGGGCATTTCTGAAACAGCCAGCTTCACGGCCATTCTTCACTCTGAATGCGCACCACTGAGCCTTTTGACAGCCGGGAAAAGTTGGGTTACATTGTCAAAGGAAGTAGAGGTGTAATCTCCTCTTCACTTTTTTGTTAAACACAGACACTCCCCCTCCCCTCTGTTACCATGCCCCTCTTTTTTATGAAGTCTGCTTAGTAAGAGATGTAAGCAGACAGTTTACATGAGCATCAGCTCTCAGCCACTCACCAACAGCCAATGCCAGCATGCTTCACAACATGTGCACACTTACACTGAACCCACACAAATTTATTGTACAAAATCTGAGCCTGACCAATAAGTGATGCACAGGCAAGTAGTACGATTGCTTAACAGTACTTTTGTCTATAGGAAGTCATTTCTTTCTTTTAATACTAAAAATACCTTGCAAGGTTTTATAATCAGCTATGTGACATTAACTAAGATTACAATAACTAATTCTTTTAAATTTTGCTGTTCAAGTTTGATCAGGAATTTATAGCCTGCAAAGGACGAGTCCTGCTAACTTAAATGGTTCACAGTACTTTAATTTAATGTCACAACCTGATTCATTTGTGGTATACTGTACAGTCAAATGTTTAAACATCTTTGGTTCTATCTCAGGCTTATGACCAAAGACTGGCAAAACTTTCAGCAATCTCTGCAGAGTCACTTGTTCTTTCCCTTTAGCAACCCTTCTCCAACACACTTGAATCAAATGACTGGCTTGTTACCAGGCCTCTGCAAAGCTGATGACATGCAGATGCCATCTGATTTAAGTGTGTTGGAGAAGGGTTGCATCTAAAAGATGCAGGATGGAAGCTCTCGAGGACCAAACTTGGGCACCCCTGCTTTAGTGCTTATTACTAAATGATGAGATGTTCAGCTGCTAAACTGACATGTGAAGCATTGTACACAGTGAACATTAGCATGTCATGATAATCACTGTTAGCATGCCAGCACTCATTTAAATCAAGGCACATCTGGATTCATCTTGTACAGCAGAGAAATACTGTATTAAATTCTTAAAAAATTAACTTAGGGGATGTTAGCAGTTTGTTGCCTATTTTGTGCATACTTGCTAACATTTGTTTTTTTAAATTATCAATATCGGCACCAATCTTAAAAATCCAGTGTAAGTCAGCCTCTTACATAATTTATAGACATAAATATGATCAGTTTTATCATTTTAATTAATTTAAAATTAAATTAAAAAAAAAAACTCTTGCTATTTTTGTATTGTTATGGATACAATGTGCAGCTACTGTCAAAGCAATGGCCCATAATAAAAAAGAGCTAAAATAAAGATGAAACCAGTTGACAGGACAGTGACAGCATGTCTAAATGAAAGGTGACTGCAAAGAGCTAAAGGAGGGTTAGAGAAACTTAGGAAGGATCCAGTCAGTAAAGTATTGGGGTTAGCAGGAATCAGAGCACCAGGCATTCACTCTGTCACTAAAGGAAATAGGAAGTCAAGAAGCAAAGCAACCACAAGCCCAAAAGCAGAAAAGCGCATACCTTTAGCTTGGAATGAAACTCACGAGATTTTCTTCTGGCAAGAACCTGAATGTGACTAGACACCTGCGGGGTAGGGGAGGGGAGGAAAACAAAGGAAGAGCCTGTAACCATGGCAATGAAAAGCCCCCTGCAACTGGGCAAAGCCAGACGTACCTTAATGGCAGCTTGGATTTCTCGAACTTTCTTTCTTGCTAAGACCTGTATGTGACTAGACACCTCCATTAAAAAAGAGAGAAGGGAAAATAAAAAAACAAGAAAAACAAAACAAAAAAAAAAGTACAACCTGGATCACACATTTCTTCGTTGAAAAACACTTCAAGGAGATAAGGTGCATAACTGAAGCATCTCCAGAACACACATCAAGCTAGCAGCCAATAAAGCATTTTGCTCTGTGTTGTCGTCACTTAAGTGAACTGATTAAGGAGGATGCAGGCCCCTTTAACGCACATTAAGAGCACACAGATGTGATCTGCTGTGTGCTGAATGAAAATTGGCTGGTCTAGTACTCTTGTGGGAGATGGGCGAAGTATTTCACTGGCCAAGTCTACCTTTGTTGCTCATGCAATTCAAAATTATCTTATACTCTTAAATAAAATGGGTGGAAAGTAATGCATGCTGATGGAGGCTTTGAAGAATAGAAATACACTCTATTCAAATAAATCAAACTCAAAAGGAGTAGTCCAACAGGCTTGGTTTGATTTCACAGAGAAGCATCATTTGGAGCCTCTGCAGCTAAATATTTATTTAACAAGCATGTTCATAATTGAAAATTGTCCTATGTCCAGCCCTGTGATGGACTGACAACCTGTCCAGAGTGTACCCTGCCTTTCTTCTATTACAACTGGGGGAGGCTTCAACCCTCTTGACTCTGAACAGGATTAAGCAGGTACTGAAAATGGGTAGAAGGATGAATGGTTTGGCTCTTGAACTAGACTGGAAACAATTAATGGAATATTTAGACAACAAAAAAAATGTGGGGTTTAAATTAATCTAAAGAATTTATTTTTACAAGTCATTCAGGTTCGCTACAGCTTGTTTTTTTCCCACAAATATGCAGTTTTCTGTCACCAAAGAAAAAAATTGAAAGTGGTGAACTGAAGATCAGAACTACCTTTAACATATTTCACATATTTGTGAATTCCAAATAAACGAGAAGGCTTGCACTGTGCTGCTACTGTATATAACTTTCAAACTAACAACAGGAACAGATGTGTTTCTTAGCTGTGGGTAAACAACTCTGTCTGAGTCTGAATCTGTGTTGAAGAGTCCCAGAGAGACAAACCATACGCCTTTCCGGTCCAGACTAATCAATTCACAACACAGTGATCGAATGTCACTGCAGACACTAGCTTGTTTATCACTGTCGTTCAAGTCTGTGGTCATACAGGGAATTTCCTGTTTCAAGGGAAGATCAGTGGGCTACACAGTAACTGAAACACCAGCTATTGAGAAGAGAGTCATTTAAATAGTGATTTCAGTAACAAAGTTCGTAAATGACAGCAATTCTCTTAAAAGTAACTAGTGTCATGTAGGAAACAAAAAGCTCTAATAGAATTAAGAAGCTGACATTTTGTATGTAAAAGCTTTTACAACTACAATTCTATGTGTAAACTAAAGTGCAGCAATGACTAACGAATTTAGGAAACCCATAATTGAGGGGCATCTGCTCATGCAATACAGCAGTAGCAGTGGACTCAAGTCCCCTCCAGATCCTAGCTTCATCTTATTCTGCATCTCGCTTTGTTTTTTTCCCCCTCAGAAACAAAAAGAACACTCTGCAGGCACTCGGACCAGATGGCCCTGATGCTCTTCTCTAGTCTTACCTGCTTTCGAGTCCTCGTCTTCCCAGTCCGAAGCTTGATGTATCTGGCTATCAACTCATTTCGACCTGTAGAAACAGGAAAATGGAGAGTTTTTTTTTTTAAATATAAAATAAAATGTCTACAAAAAGCAAAAAGATATCATCTAAAAGAATACATAGATATTTAGGTTTGTAGCCGAGTGTACATTAGCACAAGTGTCTGATTCTTTGTGGCCCTTTCAGCCTGGTTGCTGGGTTGAGCTCACTATAAGTGGGTGTCATGGAGGGCAAAGTTTTGAAATCCTCCAGCCAGACAGTTCTGCTCCATATTCCATATCATCCTACATTTCAACAACAAAACACAACAACAACAACCTGTGCACCAAGACAGGAATAAATCAAGAAGATCTCAGTACAAATGCAGACTTGCGTCATATTATTGTTTTTTTTTTCTTCTTACAATGCTCAGCTGCCTACGCACAGGTCACCTAGTAGTACACAGCATTGTGGTCAAAACAGCAGCTGGCCTTTTAAGTTTGGTGAAAGCAGTTGTACATAACAGGTTTTCAGATCACAGTGCATTTGTCTCATTCTGTCTGAAAAGGCCATTACTCTTGCTGAAGCACCCTTGATTGCTTCTGGTTTTACACACCCCAAATGCTAAAACATCAAATACACAGAAAAAAATATTCATATTTTCATTTTTCTTTCATTGTGGGGAAATATCTATACCTTTCACTAATTCTTTCCCATGTAAAATCTGTCAGACACAACGTAAGGGGCGCATTTAACAGTCAAGATTCAGAATTAATAAGTGGTAAAAATGGTATGTTGTGTCAATAAATATCATTAGACTGTGAGTGATGAAAATGTAAATGTATAGCTTTAGTCCCATCTGATAACATTGGCTATTACATTAACATGAATTAATACTGGCTACTATAATGAAAACTAGGGTGTTGTTCTGGATTCATTCACAAAGCTTGAAACAAATAGGGGCTATCTATTTTTAGGATGTGCAAATGAGATATGTATACCTCCTAAATGAATAGGATCCAGTCTTACTGTGTTACACCGTGTAGAATTAACATGAAAAAAACCTCAGCAGCAGCACAACCTTTACATGAATCTAATCCAACCCCAGTCTCTTCAGAAGCTCAACGTTTTGAAAGGAAACGGACCTAGCTTTTCATACTATTATAGCAAACAAAGGCAACTGAATATATTGGGTTTAAAACAGTGCTGCTCTGACTAAAGTATAATTAAAGCATAGCTTTGTAGTAATTTCCAATTAACAATGGCCCCAAACATTCTTCCGCCCTCAACTCTGCTCTAATTGCTGAAGCAATGAACATGACCCTGTTTAGCCCTTTCATATGGTAATAACATGCCGCCAACCAAAACTATTACACAAATTATAGGTAGGGAGGCTCTCTAATTATGTGTCCAGCTGTAGCAAACTAATCCCGTGGAACCACGCTAGTCCTCTATGAAATTCACCAAATGCTTGTTATAATGAAACATTTTTCTACCTTTACTTAATTATTAATTAAAGGCCTTCCTGTTATGACACAATGGGACAACAAAGTACTGCACATGTGCTAATAAGGCACATCTTAGGGAATCAGAGGAAAGGCATTTTCTATCAACAGCAACATATCAGGGATGACAAAAGGAAAGAGCACAAGCTCTCAGAGGAATACATGTAGATAAGATAGTGCATTGGCTATATCTGGTGTCTGGAGGACAACCCCATTTCTCTAATGGACACAAAGCAGTAGGTTGAGGATTCATCTTGCAGGCAAATAATGCGTAAGTGGCTAAATGAAATACACAGTTGGTCTGGGTATAGTAGCATCAGTTACAACCGCCAAGACCTATTATGATCATCTATTTTCTGAATGAATATTGTGTTTAATTGAAAAAAGTTAAATTGAAAAAAAAAAAAAAGAAAAAAAAACTTGAATGAATTTAATTTCATTGTCTCGTTTTGTCTCACTAGCCTTTTAAGCTCAAAGATGTTAAATGAATATTTTACCTGGAACAAGTAAATAATTAGCCTTTTGCTAAAAAAATTATAACAAAACCTGCTATGCTTGGTTAGAAATTGTGTGTGAGACCCTCTTCATGTCATTTCAGTGTTTAACATGTTAGGTTAATCAAAACATGATTAGCAGGAATATATCAAGATGTGGTCATAAAGAGGGATCTTTTTCCCCATGGTTAAAAAAAGAAAAAACTGACAGCATAGCAGGAAAAATTGATTTTTTCCCTATATAAAAGCTCTCTATACTTCAATAAAGAGAACTCACACTCTTCAGGAAT
Organism: Melanotaenia boesemani; assembly: GCF_017639745.1. Taxonomy (NCBI): domain Eukaryota; kingdom Metazoa; phylum Chordata; class Actinopteri; order Atheriniformes; family Melanotaeniidae; genus Melanotaenia; species Melanotaenia boesemani. Next base: position 20,663,009 of record NC_055682.1, read on the forward strand.
AACAGATTTTTTATTACTCAAAACACTTGTTTTACATGTAGCACAGGTGGGTTTGGACTTCAAGGTGTAGTTTGTTTGCTGACTCTGAAGCTCTTCTCACCCTGAACATTCAGGCAACGTCAGCCTGACTGAACATTGTCATGTGTCCCCACACTTTAAATAAACAACATCTGGAGATTTACAATTTCAGCATGCCTGTCCAGTGCGCCCGCAGTGTAAACTTTACCAGATGAAGCAAGGACCAGCACCATTTTCAATAATTCACACACTGTGGAAACACAACATGACAATACAGGCATTCATGCAAACTCCCGATTCCTAGATCAAAGCACACAAATGGCCAGCTGAAAGCTTGCTTACTGTTGAATAATTCATTCTTTTCACCAGGCTGGGAAAAAAGGCACAGTGGGTCCTGGCTAGCCTGTGTTCTCTTTTATAATTTTTTTTTTCCCTCTTTCCTTCTTGCTAGAAACCAGAATTTGTTAAAAAGAAAAAGAGAAAGAGAGAGAGAGAGAGAGAGTGACTATCCACATTAGAGATAATGTTTTAGACATCCGTTTTTCACTCCTGAAATTCCTTAAATACGAAATATTCCATTAATACAGAATTCTTTTGTGGTAAATACAAACCTGTTGAACATTTATCATTCAAATGTTATTTTTGAACAAAACTAACTTTTTAGCTTAAGTCTTATGTTCATCTCCTTTGCAATGGTAACATGGGTGCTAAGTGCTTTTGCATTTATTATAAAATCGCAGACAGTAAACATCCCGTCTTCATGCTGATGTGGTATCTACTTTCAACGACTGCAAAGGTACATTTCTAAATACCTAATAATGCAGTTAATACAGTCATTTATTATCTAAAACTAATAGTGAAGTAGTTAAATTTAATCAGGTAAAATAGAACATGTGTTGTTCCAAAACTAAATTTACAGTTTTGTCACCTAAACCTTGCCTAAAAGAAATACATTTAAATAACTTATATTTTCCACCTTGTATATTGGTTTCTGGGATTAACCCTTTAAACCAAGAATGCAACTGAAAAGTAAAGAATATTTATGAGCTTTCACTGAATCACTGGAAAACCTTAAAGTAAAAATTAATGTCAGCTGTTTTCTTAATTCCTTTTATTGGTTTACATTTATTCCCTTTAAATGGTTGCAAAGGTTTTTCTCTGGGGGTTTAGTAGAGTCCTGGTAGCCAAACTTGGACAATGCTGAGAAAATTAACCATTTATGGGGTGTTCCTGTCGATCAGAGCAATGGGAAAAGGATTCAATATTTATGGTGCTACCCGTGAATACATGCGTTCTTTTCAGCATGTGGAGGATGCCTACACCTGGTCAGTGTGAACTTTCTCTCTGAATCACTCTGGAGGATCCACCACATAAGAACGGCAGCCCTGCTGCAGCCCCACAAAGAAATACTTCTCAACTTTCTCCAGATCATCCTCAAGAACTTGCATTCTCTAACATGGGGTAGGCACCCTCTGCTGTGAATAACAACTCAGCATATTGTCACAGTCAGCTGTGGACTGATTTCAGAGGTGTTCCCAAATTATCTCCCTTCTCCCAGAAAGAAACAAAACCAAGAGGTCAACATATAAAGAGTTGGACCATATAAACAAAGTGCAAGGTTTAGAGTACAAACCTAAATTTTTGGGACAACTTTGGTTTTTCCTTTCATTTTTTACTAAGAAAAGTGCAATACATTTTCCAAAGCCTATTTTTTTAAAAAAACAACCAAAATGTTAATTCCCTGTTATTTAGGCTGAAGACAGTGTTCTGGTCTAAAGAAGTAATTACCTGTTAAAAAAAAATAGATTATATTTATTTTTTTCTAATAATCGTTTTGTATTTTTGTATCTGTTTCAAGTCAATTCTTAGTGACTATTCTGGGCCACTCAAAAAGTCTAAAGCCAAGGTTGATATCTATGGTAATAATGATCCCAGCTTTGTAAGTGATTAACAATGAGCATAACCAACCAAAACCCAAAGAATGAGATTCTTGTCCTTAGCTTTTTTTCTTTTTTTAAAAAATCCCCTTTGTGTGCTTAGTGCGGTAATGTACGAACCCTGTTGCCCGGTAGTGTCAGTAATGCAAGAGATTGTAGTTTTCAACGGAAGAAAATGGGACATATTTTAGTTTAGTTTGAGATTTTTCATGTATAAAAACAGGTGAATCTTGACATTTCCTTTGGAACATCCAACCTTAACCCATCTTTACATCCATTTCTTGAAATAATATTCTATATTTAAAACCAAAGAAACCATTTTAGTTTAACCTTCTATTGAATTTGCTAATAAAAAAAGCTCATCCAAATTTGCACAGAAGAGAATTTATAAAACCTATTACTAATATCCATAATGATAATATCCATATATAATTCCCCACTTCTATAATATTCATATGAATGTATGTATTGGGCAAGTCTTGTCTTCTGTTAATTTTCATGGTAAAAAATACATTGGTAATCCTCCGTAAGGCAATGCTGAATCTCCACAAAAAGGCTAGTCTCTAAAATCAATAACATCACCTTCATTAACCTGGAGGATTTAAGCTGTGGCATATTAAGCTATTTAACTGGCTTGGTTTTGTCCTTTTAACATAAGGACAATGGTTTAGTACTTTATGCCCCCCACCCCTTTCCCTCCTTTTAAAAGCATCCATTTCCTGTAACAGCACTATTTTTTCCTCCCTCTAATGCAAGCACAACCGCAGTCACATCTGGCCCAGAACTCTGACTCGAGACAGTGCTGGGCCTGGCCAGGAATCAGTCAGGAGATTGCCTGCATGTGTGAAGCCACACACATGCAGGCAATCCACTTTCTCTACACAGGGTCTCACAGGCAGCCTAAGAGAACATGACTTTCTTCAGCATATTAGGAAGCTGTTTTATCCACTATTTATTCAGCTCATCTTTAATCAGCACTTATTACAATACTATTAAGCAGTGAATACATTTGTACTAATGGCAAGGCATTATCAATAGTTGTAATATTAGTAATAGCTGTTAACATCAGTATTTCTTGGGGTGCGGCAACATCAGTGTAAATTTTTTTTTTACTTTTTTTTTCCAGCGAATACTTTAAGATGCCACAAATCCATTAGGAAAATATTATAAAATGCTCCTTCAATGTTATTACAACTTTGATTAAATTAATAAATATTGACACTTATTGTGACAAGTGGTAATTGAAATGCACCTTTCTGACATTTTAATTACTTTTACATTCTTAAAAAAAAAAAAAAAAAAAAAAAAAGAAGAAGTGAAAGTTTATTGGTTTTGTTTGCTTTTCTTTAGGAGCAAGGGTAAGACGTGGGGCAAGAAATTGCTTAGCAAGTGGTTTACTGATACCCTAAAAAGTTAGCAGCTAATATAAAACATACTCATAGAATATTTAATTGGTCAAATGACAGAGGACAAATTAGTAAACAAGCTAATCGTCATCCACTCAGAATTCGACCAAAGTGCAACATCATCTCCAGAGCCTGTGCAATGTTGGCTTCTTCAAGACTGCATGTCTGCATGCATGCAATAAAAAAAGAGATATCTGTCTGGGATACTGCCAGCCTCTGCAGAGGGATACCTCTGTGAAGGTATAAGATGCCTCCTTGACACAACTCTGAGATAAATGGTAATAATGTCTATTCACTTCTAAACATTTATAAACTTTAGATAGGGTTGACAATGACTGCCTTGTTGACATGGTACATGTACATACATGGTACATGCACATGCTTTAGAGTTGTATTAAAATATTCCAACTCAACAGTATTTTACCAACAACTTTGTGCCATATTGTCATATCACAGCTAAATAAATACTGAAGCACCAAGTGTATTTTTTTCCTCTGCAATGAGATGACAAAAATACTACAATCCAACAGTCTTCATTAAATATCCCTCACAGGTAGTCATCACATGTAGAACTGGTACACACAATCCAGTCAAACCAACTGAAAGTCCACAACAGCCAGTGAGAAAGTCAAACGCCATCCTTTCCTCTTTCGTTGGTTAATGGGTTGTGTCAGGAGCAATAACTGGATGCAGGAACGAGTATACTGAAGACAGCAATTCTGCAAATGGCAATGGGAAAAGAGGAGACTGTCTTATTGTTATTGGGTGTCTTAATTTTGGTTTAAAAAAGTATGTAGACCACTGTGTGTGTGTGTGTGTCTCTGTGTGAATGCATGTGTGTAGCTGGCTGATACAATGGGCCCAGCTTTCTTGTCATTCAAGACAGATGACTTGAGGGTCTCAGGCAGACATTAGCATCACAATGCACAAAACCAACAATATGAAGGTATTCATCCCAGGTTTTGGGAATAGTAGGCAGGGACAGCAAGCCATTTACTTGAAATATCAATGGGAAACCACAGCTTGCCAAGTGAAGGAGAACCACTGACTTGTGGCTTCAAAAGAAAATGACTATGCTATCAGTTTAGCATCATGTCAGCAATGACAGTGGCATCAGACATTGTTGACAACCTGCATAAAGACTGATCTCACTGGATTAAATCGTGCACAATGCACAGGGTGAGGAAACAATATGACACTTATGTAAGCTTAAACAATTAAAACTAAATATAAAATGTCTGCAGCTGGCCAGAGCCTGCAGGTGTTTCCAGAGAAAGGTGAAGCACAAACACTGTAGTCAAAGCTACAAACTATTCCAGCCTCTTCAGCAGTGAAATATCTAGTATAATTCAGTAAATAATGTCAGTTTATCCTAACATCTGACTCCAGTCCACCAGCTACTTTTTACAAGTGCCATAACTTCCTGCATTGTTGGGCTTTCATGCTGGAAGTGCAATTCTTTGAGAAAGACTTCAAGGCCTAACACTGCTTACGTGACTCCACAATGATCACAAACACTACTGCTATTCTCTGACACACAATTGAAATCCCTCTTCCTACACGCTGACACTCATACAAACAGAAACCATCCTAATGTGTGTGAGGGGAAACAGAAAGCTTTAAGCTTTTGTACTCTCATGAATTGGCCTTACATGTGTGTGATGTGATTTGGTTCATACTTACGTAAACTTAAAAAAACCTGGATGTGTAGTACATACACAAAGTTAAAACTTTTTTTGTTGTACTTTTGATGTGTTTTTACAGTTCTTTGTCTTTTGAACTTGTCTGAATTTTTACACTGGAATGTGATTATTATAGCAAGCTTAGATCATACTGTAATTTATATGTAGTAATGTTGAAGTGTCTCATAGGCTCTTTCAGTTCTGGTTTCAACACATATGGGTGTTCCTTCCATATCTACAGGAAACATTTCTATTTAGTTGTCCAGACAAGAAAAGCAGACATAAAAACAAGAAAACCTACAATTAGGACTACTTAATTTACTTCGAAGCATGAAAATATCTCAACAGAGGATAAAACACAGCATAGGTTTTACATTTTGGGTCTATTGTGTCGTTTTGTTAAAAACATTTATCACACACTGAAGTGGGTTCTTTTTGTGCCAGTAAATCAGTTGGTTTTCCCAGTAAACAAAACAGCTTATTGATTGAATCCCCTAATATCAATACTAAAATACACAACAGTGTAACAAAGAACTATTCTGCTGATCCCAAGTTCTTCTGGCTTATCGGCCAAATTTTTATCAAAGTTTGGAGACTATTTTAAACTATTTTTAGGCAGGGAAATCAAATAAACCTAAACAAAAATTTATGCTACAACTAAAACTTTTAGGTGATGTGGATTTATCCAAATGAGGATGGCTGTGATCTAATAAGATAACACCTTTTGGTATAATGTCCTTCATTATAAGTCAGCTTTTATAAGTTAAATGAAACAGACCATTAAAAAAATAAATAAAAACATTTTTAAATGCCACTGTGCAATTAAACTCTTTAATTGGCAGTCACCATATATTCATTTATGGACACTTAAGAGCATGATTGGCAAGACTAGTGGAAATATCCACTGCTTATCTAAACAGCAAAGGCTTTAGAGACGACCTGGTGACTTGCATCCCTTTGGGACTTGCATCCTTTTGGGACTTGCATCCTTTTGGGACTTGCATCCTTTTGGGACTTGCATTCTTTTGCAATGCAAGTCAGTAATCTCTTCTTAAGGCCGATTTATGCTCGTGCAGCGTCTGCGTGCGGTCGTTTACGGCGTAATTGGCGTTTGCGAGTTTGCTCTCGCACTCGAGCGTACGGGGTGCGTGTCTTTTTGGTGTCGTGTTGCAGTTTCTCCTCATCTGAAGGTGGCAGCAGGGGTGGTTTCAGCCGGTAAACTCACCAGGTCGGAGTTTTTTTTTTAAGGTTCATTTCAGTTCGGTAGATATTTTCTGTTTTAAAACAACAATGGTTTCCAGTATGGTTCAGTGTCTTTATTAGCTTGTGGAAGAAAACGAAGAAATAATTTGATCAGCCTCTCATCAACTTGATCCACTGGTTATTGTTTTTAAAAACAGTGGTTACCACACAAATTCAGTGAGAAGATCCAGATTTCTGGCAACACGTGATCCCAAACTGACCAATCACAAGTGAGTACCTCCACGTAACCATCTGCTTAGCAGGGATGCACGTCAGGTCTGGAAGAGGTGCGCGTCGAGCCCCTGCAGAGCTACGCCGAGCCTACAGAGGTTACGCAGACACCGCGCAAGCATAAATCCGCCTTTAAATGTAAGCTTTACAGTGAAGGAAGAAAAAACACCTTTCAGAACAGCATTTCTGAGGCTGCTGTTGCTGCTATCTCAATGAAGTTTATCTAGGGTGCATTCACACCTAATAGTCGGTTGCAACGTTCTTCTGTCCTGAGTTTGCTTTCACATTGCAGATAAACAAACCGGACCTTTTCAATAGTGTATTCTCCTCCTCGCCAGAGGAGTTGCTGCATCAAGTATTACTGGAGGACAAACAATGAAGAAGAAAACCAGCCAGAGCTGCCCATCATCCTACGTGTGTGTAGACTGTGGCTATATTTAACCACAATCCCCTTTGCTTTGTAGTCTGCTTCCTGTACTTGGTTTAAGCGGACCAAGACACACATTTGTTAGCGGACCTGAGTTGGATTGTTTGATCTAAATCAGAATTTGTTTGTGTCTTCACACATCCCCAAACAAACTAGGATTTGAATCAGAAGAGCCGTTGTGAATGCAACCAATAAACAGAATCAGAAATGATTAATCCCAGAGGAAAACTGCTGCTTTGCAGGGCTCTTTAAAACAGTTAAATACAGTAAAACATAGTGAGAGAAAAATAGAAAATAGAAAAATACAAGTGTAAGTAAAAAGTAGAATAAGGTGCTGAAATAAATTAAATTAAAATAAATTAAAATTGCATTAAATTAAATGGCATTAAATAAAATACAAAAAAAATAAAAAATAATAAAACTGATAGACTTCATGGATGAAAGACCCATAGTAGTTATTGAAAACAGGGGGGATTGTTTGAGGAATAGTTTTAAGAGTAATCACTATCTTTTATTTACTTTTTTTTATACGTACTATAGAATAGCAATGCTTTCAACAGATTTTAAGACTTAAAATTGGTCTGATGATCTTGAGTATCACCTTGGGTTTGAAAATCCAGTCATGAAAATTAAGTTCTCTATATAATGCAGTGAGCAACAGTAATTAACAGCTCTTTAAAAATCCATTTTTCTCTGAACACCAAAAGAAATCAATACTTAACTTGAAATGACCTTATTGAGTTAGATAAAAGGTTTTATTGCAGGGGCTGGGTCAGGGGCAGTTGAGCTAATGTGTCAGCTGAGCAGTGGGGGATTAAAGGTGAGGTGTTCTCTCAAAATCTTACAAGACATCACAAAGCAGCAGGTCACTAACCTGAGCCTTCCTGGAGACACAGAGGGGATTACAGCAGCCAACCTCTGCTGAACTGTGCTTGTATTCAGACGTAAAGACAGCCTCTTTATCACTCAGCAGGTCCAGCCCATTCTATTTCCTCTCTCTCAGCTCTGCACCTCTCAAACAAGACCAGATCTAAAACCTACCAGCCTCAACTCCGTGCAATATACTCACAGGGGACCAATTTGCACAGCTAGGCCTTGTCTGAATCACTCTATCAATTAGGAGCCACTGTGTTTATCATCACATACATTATTGTAGAGGGTGGCCTGGTCATTGTGTTGAGGTCTGCCTCTCAAGAGAGGGAAAAGGATGAAATAAATGACCAGGGAGCGAAGCCACAGTTGGACAGGCTGCTGGACTAATCTGAAAGGACGGCTGTAATTATAAGTCTCCCGAGGAACTGGCTGTGTGGCAGGTCCAATGTGTGAACATAGTGCTAACAGTCAAGAAGGTGCCCTGCCCTCCCTCTCCACAACAGAGTAAGACACTGAGTCAAATCAATATTTTCAATCTTTCAGGATCAATTCAGCATCTGAGCACAAAGGAAGACACGCTGGCTGTGACCAATATGTATAAATGAAAAGTCAAACTTTGTGGTCATGATGGGTTCTTATGCCCCACGTTCTTTTGTAACCATGTGTTGATGGTGTCTGAAAGCCAGAACTGAACGAAAGTTTATATAGAGGCAAGGTACCAATTAGTTACTGAACACAGTGCACAGTCACTACAAAATATGCATGTTATTTTTTATTACTTAACAAGAAAATGATTATATAACAGCCTGAATTTTGACAGATTTATGGCCACGGCTACAGTTTCCTTTGTTTCCAGAGATGCTGTTTAGTACTCAGAGACCTTTCTCTAAAACAGCAAAGACAGAGACGACGGTCTGTGTCAAAACTGGAGTGTCATCCCCATGCTTTGGATGAGAGCATAACAGTGGCATTCATATTCCATTCATATGTTGATTACACAAAATGGTCCCATCAGTGTGAGATCATCTCATCAGAACTAGTGTTTCATCAATGGAGTATGATGTAATCAGTATGAAACGGATGATCTTTCTTAACAGAGCACCAAAAGCGATCCTGCATCTTTAAGAAGCCTGGAGTCTCACAGTGTTTATGTCAAACAAAAGCAGCCAATTGGGAACATGCAACCTGATACCAGAAGCCTGGCTCAAAGGGCCTCACACAGACCTCAGAGCGAGGACACACCCCAAGCACTCCTGATTCAGACAGGCACAGAGCCAGATCCTGCAATCTAGCCATTTAGTACAAACAATTCCACACAGATAACCGACTAGGACACTCTCTGTATCATTAAAATATGATTTTACTTTTTTTTAAATGCATTCATTGACACAGTAAATTATTGCTCACCGCTCCATTAATGACAGGTGATGTTTAAGGGCATTAATTTGTCACTTTTTTAAAATAATATATACATATAACATATAATATATACTTATTTTCTCACAAAGAATGAATACATCAATATGCAATGATATTAGTATAGAAAATGGACTCTTTTGGACCATTATCAGCCTAGGTGTAGTTTACACCATCATTTCCTCCATCTCCACTGTCTGGAGGCAGCCACCCTATGAGATATGAACCCCCCACACAACAATAAAATCTCACACAATGTCACAACATGTTGCTTGGCCACCATCACACAGACATCAGTAAGACCTGAAATCAGTCCCCAGAGCAGACAGATATAAAATAATATGAACTTCAAAGTCAATTCTACTGCTCAGCAAAAGAAAGGCTCTAAATGTAGATCCTTTCTTTGGCTTAGTCTAATTAATTACAAATCCTCAGAACCACAGTAAAACAAATGGATAATAAGCTAAACATATGTAGGAAACCACATACAATCACATTCATTTTTTTATAAGTAAAAAAGCAAAATCCTTGTTGAAAAAGTGAAAAAAAAACAAAAACAAAAGCAGACTTAATAAGTTGATTGTAGTGTGTGCCTTTTGGGCACTGGAAAATGCATTAGTCCAGTCTTAACAGTATTTCAAACTGATAAGCGTGAGGCAAACCAAGGATGCTACTGTTGGGATGGGCCAAATCACATTTTTTACTGTCTGGGAAATTTATCGTAGATTCACTGTATACAAAATTACAAATTTAGTTTGCACAGTGGTTGTTCACAAATGTCTCCACTAATTGAATTTTTACTACTACTTGATGTTAAAATGACTCACTAAAAAGATGTATAGGGCTTGAAACAAAGGAATTTATTATTTTTTTGCTTTTATTTTATTCATACTCTAAAAAATATGTGCTTGGTTTGACCTTATTTATTTACTTTTACAATGCATATTTATAATTAGTTTTTAAATATGTCAAACTTGACAATTTCTTTCTAGAAAAATATTTACAGGTAAGTGAAACCTTTTTTTATGACCGAACATTTCACATTTGCAAGAAATTAATTGTATTTTTCCAATGTGTTTCTGTGATTGTTTCAGAAAGAAATAAACACAAGTCATTATATTATATTATATTATAAAGGTGTCAATAACTTCATAAAGACCATTATATTTGGCTTCTCTCCTTGACATAATTGCCACCTTACAAATAAATAAATGCCAAATGAAAAACGTTGACTGGAACTGAGGCTGAGTTGACATGGAAAGACTCCTTCACAACTCCAGAGTGACCCAGTACGAAAGCTTGTCGCAAACCCCATCTTAAAATCTTCAGTGTACTTAAAAATGACTTCTTCTTTCCCAGGTCATACCTGCATCAATGTTATTCACACTTTCAACAGTTTCCCCTTTTAAGAAAGGCATAAAATAATTGGACTTTTTTTTCACCATGCGTGTGAATGCACAGTAGTCTTACAATGACAATGGCAGGGGAACAAATGAGGGATTATTCTGGAGGTGTGTGATGCCTCTCCTGCAATGAAGTTCCTCACACTCTATTCTGAGTGAATGCAGGTGACTCGGGGAGCCTGAGCTGATCCCAGAATTCCTCATTATCTGCCCAGCAGGGAGGATCAGGCCCGCTCGGTCTGTCTCGGAGCATGCTCGGACCGATCAGACAGGCCCCAGAGGAGCACAGCGCTGGGCCATCAGGGGCAAGCCAGGTTTGCTCATTATATCTAACTCATCCTTGGCATCTCTGCAAACCAAGTGCCACTTAGTTCCCACAGGAGGAGTCGGAGCTGGACACTGATGAGATGGCTGAGCAAACAGCAGAATGGTAATAGGAAAACCTTAACATCAAAAGACACATAGATGGAAACATATTCAACAGTTTCCTACTAAACATATATCACTGTTGGTCTTTTGCTGCCTGTGTACAATTTTTGGAATTAATATTTAAAATGATGACGTGATTAGTTTGCTGCTACTGTTTATCTGGAAAAATAAATAAATAAATAATGGGATACAGCAAGAGGCAAATCAGCAAAGCAGAAATATAAACACCAAAGTTGGTGTTTATATTTCTATCAAAACCATAGTCACGTCTTTAATAGTAATGCATTTTCTACAACTGTTACCATCTCACAAGTCAAAACACAAGCCATCCGGATGTATACTGATTGCACACAAACTACAGTGTTTATTAACGTATTTATTTATCAGTAGACAGAATAAAATTAAGTTCCTTTGTTTTTTTGTTTTTCCTTCAACCATAACAGAGAGAAATTCACCAGTGTTATCTAGCTTGCTGGGTAGAGCAAATACGTAACTCAATGAATAAACATACAATTTGAGTGAAGCGTGTTGTTTCACTTATCAGCTCTATTTCTAGGATAAATGAATGCAGCCTTGCACAGCAGGTGAATTATGCCATGGAGTCTTAGGCACTGGCTGAGGGCTAGTGCCCTCCATTATATTTAGAAAAAGAAAAAATCTGAGGCCATGGCATGTGCTGGCGGTACATTTTATTTAGATGTACTATCTTCCACTGCAGCCACAATTAGCCTCAGATGGTGGGCGCACGCCCAGCCAGCACTGGTTTCAGCACATCTGAAACCCTTCAGGTAAACACTACAATTGGCTAAGAAGCTGAAATTAGAAATTGTTTTGTACTCCAACACAGTTGCTATAGAGACTGTTGCTAATTAACTGCACTCTACCCTAGGATAACACAGGGCTTAAAGGCACTCAGGCCAGCTCCTCTGGTGATGAGCTGTGTATGGAACACTATGCCATCCCCAGGGTCTCTCAACTACAAAATACCTATCACTTGTTGCCAGCTTTCACCTCAGATGCCATGAGAGGTGTTGGGTGTGTGTGTGTGTGTGTGTGTGTGGTGGGGGTGCTCTCTGTGTGTTTAAACCCTACGGACTTAATTAACATTGCCACATCAGCCTCACTGTGGTTAGCTGAACCAAAACTTAAGACAAATCTCCCTTTTATACTTAAGACTAATCAATATACCAGAACAGAAAATTAATTAATTGGCAACTAATCTCTGATGGCATCCAAATAATGGTACTTTTAGCAAGTAGCACAATACAAAGCAAAATTCATATAGCTCATAAGTCTCATTCTTATGGCATTTATTTACATTGCAATGTTTTTTTTTCCCCTATTGAATTTTCTTAATAGAATCGCTGCCTTGTCTTTTCTTTCTCTTACAAAATACAGCTTTCATTCTTACAGAATTTTCATTATGCACAAGATAAATGTGAAGCTTGTATTACTTCATACAGACATAAATATCAACAGAAGGGTTTTACTAAGCTCAAAAAATCTTATGCTGAAAACTGTTACGATGCAGCTGTTAAGAATCACAATAATTAAGTTTAAAAAGGAGATACTGGGTGCTACACTATCTGCTGATCTAATCCGGCAAAGCAGGCTGAGCACCGCACTTGCGTCAGCAGAAGGGGGGGTGATGAGGTGACTCCTCCCCCAGTCGAGGCGCAAGTCCAGCCACACCTCACATCCCAGTCCGACCGATCCAGCCCTCAGAGCTAATCCTTGTCCCAAAGTCATGGATCTGATGTCCTGATTCCCCTTACCCCCCTTATCCAACATGCCAGAGGCTGTTCACCTTACAGACCTGCTGCAGATATGGGTACAGCCTGCCGTGAGATTTACACCATCTCCAAAGGACCGTTTTTTAAGGGACAGTGAGAGCTCACTAGACGCCGCTGGAACCGCAATGCTTTCCAGGGCATGGGCCCCTATCTAAGGGTGAAGCCATTCCAGGGTGCTCTGCCCTTCACAAAGAGAAGAGAACTCTTCACGGGGCACCCACTAGCTTTTCCAGGTACACTTGAGTTATCGCACTGGATGCCTCACAACGCCCATCTCTGCCACACCAGGTTCAAAGATCTGAACCCCGACCCGGACTTGAGTTGTTGGCTTCTGTGTTCCCCGCAGCGGCCCTCCTAATAGCCGCGGCATGGCCCACGCAGCACCCATTGTTGGCAACAACCGGACATGGGCCCAGCTGTCAATCAGTCACTGAGAAAACAGATTTAATGTAGAATCCTTTGGTACATATAGTTTATACAGTAGCTCATCCTACCCATTTTCTCATTAGTCAGACTCCTAATTTTAGGGTCACAATTATTAGCATGAGTTTGGGTTATTTGCTGCTGATAGGCTACACAAGCATTTAATAAAAGAGGTATTTTGCTGCACAAGTAGATTGTGATTTCAATTTATTTAAAGACATTTAATTTTTTCCAAATGACATTTGAAGAAAATACTGACTAGTGATTTGACATTTTACTTGGCAACACGCTGATGACTTGACATTCCACAGTAATTACCACACACATTACTTACTGTCAGCTCTGTGCTCGTTTGTCCTCTTAAAAATTGTTAGTTTCAGAGATCTTGCAGCATTACCTTTCAACACCTTTCTCCTCTCTTTTCCATCACCTGATTTTGCTCAGTCCCTCCTTTCACTTTTATACTTTCAATTTTCTCCTTTTCAAAAATCTTTTTATAGCTTCGTCAAATGATGGATTAAAAACAACCCATGAAAGCAGAGTCAAACTTTATGTTCTCTGCCATCTGTTCACACATCAACATATCAAAGTAATTAATGTCCATTATGATGATCAGAGTGGCTATCATTATTCACCATTTTGATTTTTTTTATGTTATTTGGTTTGTTTGTTTCTGCTTTTTCATTATACATTTATATTATACTATATACACACTAAGAGCTGGTACAGTTTTGCTGATTAGGTGTAAAAAGGAAACATATCAAAACATTCAACACATCTGGATTTCATAATCTAGCTTTATGTAGCTTGCAGTCAATGGTGTGTGCAGATGGGGCAAACTGTTTTACTTCCAGTCAGTACTGGTGTATCTTAAAATCACCTGTCACTTTGTAGGCTTATCCAATAAGTTGATGTCCGGCAAGACTGCCTTAGGAGATATACTGAAGTTAAAAAAAACACACACACACACCTGTAACAGTTGGTTACCAATACATCAAAGGAGTAAGAAAAAAAAAAAGCAATATAAAAACAGTGTGAGTCCAGACGTGTAAGATTCATGGCAAAGATTTACTGATATTTTTAAGAGTTAACTGGGAGTGCTCACTCAGAGAGGACTGTAACCATCGACTCTCCTGTTTGATTGTTGTCACGTGAGTCAAGTTATCTATTGCTAAATAACAATGTGCCCTACTATTTACATCTCTGTGCATGGATGATATTTAACAATCAGTTACCATCGCTTTTATGTGGTACTGTATTCTTACAATACAAGTTTATTCACAATATTTTGTACTTGTAAGACAGAGCCATTGCACTTTAATGCATTTTTTGGGAATTGTCACAGTTTATATCATGATGTGAATGGCACTAAAATGCAGTAACAGTTGCACGAGTGAGCATCAAGCACGTTCCTAAGTCAACTGTATATAATCCAGTCCAACTATATTCTGATGTTAAAAATATTACTGTCTCCTTAACAATAACAACAACAACAAGGCTTTTAAAGGTTGTTTTTTTTATTTTGTGGTGTATCTTCTTAGTTTTTAAACACTAAATTTATTAAAAATCCCTTTTCTATGGTTTTCATGCCATAGGAATGGGACACAGCTCAAGGTTTCTGCTATTTGTCAAAACCAAACTTTAAACAACCATGCAGTTGTCTCCTCAGTAGTACATAAAACATATGTATTTGGGTTTGATAGCTAGGCTTTTCAGTCAATATCAATAATGATTTTAAATACGATTCTAGTGGTGAACACATGAGTTCTTAAATGTAGCTCAAGAACTGGCTCCTCCCTTTAATTAGAGCAGCATATATAAGACACCGGCTGACCTCTTTCTCCCTCTGCGTCCTGTGATTGCTGTTGGTGGTGGTTGTCTTTGTTGACTCCTGGCTTGTCATCTGCCTGGCCTCTAAGGGTGGTGAGTAGGGTGACAGGCAATATTTAAAAAAAGCAACTTGTGGACTAATTTGTTGCTTTTATTTTGTAGGTCACCTGCTGCTGTTTTGTCCTGTGCCGTCTTGCCCACTTTAGTTTTTGTTTCAGTTTCATCACCATTTTAGCTTGGTTGTTAATTATAACTGTGCTTAGTTTATCTTTAGTTGTAGTTTGCTTTTCTTTGTCTTATTTTAATCTTATAAGTTGATCAGTTTGGCTTCATTCGTTCTGTTGTGGATTTTATTTTTGCTTTTCTTCTAAACCTCTGGGAGCCATAAGGTGAACGGTCTAAGCATTCATGGTTGGGAATCCCCACTTTGTGCATGGTTTGGCACACTGGGTACATGAGGGCTCCATGTTTAAGTTTGGAGTGTGGTTTGCTGTGAGAGTGGTGGCACACCTAAGCACTCCCTCCTGTAGGCTGCCCTCCATTGGTGGCCCCCGCTAGTCTCATATTTTATTTAGCTATTTAGATTTTAGCCTTTTTAACTTGAATAGAAATATTATACATTTCTATCACAAGATTCTCCAATCGTCCTGTGATGTGTGATTTTGTGATCTTGCGGATCCAGCTCGGCGCACTGCACTTGCGGGCACTACCCACCTGACACGCTACCGGTGTGGATTGACCCTCCACGGAGGTTGGAACAATACCGCGGCACAGCCGGAATGCGACGCACACACACCCTGTATAAATTGTGGGGTAGCAGCGAAGCCCAAACTTCCCTCTACGCGGCCACATTCGTCAGCTCGTCTGGGGGATCCCAAGGTGTGCTCAGGCCAGCCGAGAGATTTAGTCCCTCCAGCATGTCCTGGGTCTTTCCCGGGATCTCCTCCCTATACTACCCTATACCCGGAACACCTCACCAAGGAGGCGTCCAGGAAACATCCTGACCAGTTGCCTGAGCCACCTCTGGCTCCTTTCAATGTGGAGGAGCGACTCTACTCTGAACCCCTCCCAGATCACAGAGCTTCTCGCCCTATCCCAGCCCAGCTACCCTGCAGAGAAAACTCATTATGGCCGCTTGTATTTGCGATATCATTATTTCGGTCACTACCAACAGCTCGTGTCCAGGGGAAAGCCTGTTTTAATATTTTGTCTAAAAGAATAACATATAAGTAATGTTAGATAAGTGAATCGCATGCCACAATGTAAAAAAAAAAAGCTGGACTGGAACTGAAAATGTTTAAAGTCGGAAAAATGTTCTCAGCAAGATTTATTTGTAACTCCAGGGAAAATGAGTTTTCTTGCCTTTACCCACAGCAGAGGCTCAGCTTCTCAGGCCGCTTTGCTCTCTATGGGGACGGAGAAATTGGAGGAACAGACAGTGGGGAGGGAGCTCCAGTCTGAGCCTACATCTTTGTAGTCGCAACTGAGGGATTTCAATGCAACTCCAAAAATTTACATTTTGCTTGGCTGGAGGGGTCACATGACAGCTGCAAGCAAATGCTCTGAGGGGCTTGCTACTTTCACTTCACACTGACAGGCTGTGAGACAGTCCAACAACACAGAAAGAAAATATTCCCTCTTTCCATGACATCACCCAGCCAGGAATGGGGGGGAGTGGAGGGAGAAGAGGAGGCACAGCTGGTGGCAGCTGCAGTACCATCTGCTCCTGACTAATAGTTCATGCTGCTTTACTGAAAACTGCACTTCTGTGAACCAGTGTGGTTCTATGGTCATCACTGCAGTTTTCTAGTCTTGCATTACTCAGTGCAGCTATGTATAGCATCTTTTTCCACTTTAGAACAATAGTTTAGCTTTTTGGATAATACCTTTAGTGACCTAACAATAAAATTTAAGCTGTCAACAGCATGAAATCCAGACATAATTGCTCTTAAGAATAGTTATGCACTTTATCTGTTCCATTTCTTTGACAGGACAATAACTTCCAGGTGGCAAAAAAACTAACTTCAACTATTTATAAAAGAACAGCCATACATGAACAGCCTTTTCTTTCAAACTTTATTTTAATTTCCTTGATTTAAAAGGAGGGGAAAAAAAAACACCCATTCAGAAACTAGCACACACACATCTGTACTCACCATACATCTTCCCCTCATCTGACAGGATGATCTTCCTTCGGCCACATGGAGGATAGATAGCCAGGGCCTCTTGGAAGCTCTGTTCTATGTCAGGGCTCCACACTCCTTCAGCATCATTGTCTACAGGCTTGTCTGCAGAGTCGCTCATCCTCTCCATGTCTTCGGCAGGGCTTTCGCTGCCGCTCCAGCTGCTGGGATCAATCTTGGCGGTGGGGCTCTCCAAGCTGAAGCCTGGAGCAGACTAGGAAAAGACCTGAAATTCCCACACATACAACATAATCATCATTACCACAACAGAAGAGCAGAGATCTGTACACGTTGTCATTTGGGGACAAAATATGGAGGAGCAGCAGCCAAACAAGCTAGAACTTGACCAACAATGTTATTAACTTGATTTACAATAGATGTAAACAATGAAATGTCTTGTCTTAACCCTATTATATTCATATCAAATGGGGTTTTTTAATCATGCTTTTTTTGTTTTAAATCAGTCATCTCAACCATTACTTTTCATTGCTTTTAACTTGAGAAAAGTCTTGAAAAAGACTGTGGTTGTACCAGATAGCTTCCAGAAGTAATGTGTATAACTTTGCACGTTGTGTTTGGCATCTGTTTTCCTTCAATACAGGGAAACACTGAAATCTTTGAAAGAGCACAAAGTCATTCATAAAAATCTTTCCAAAAAATCTTTGTTAGAACATCTCTAATAGAAAAATCCTTTGTGTGGAAAAAACTACAGCTGAATGAATCAAGTGTCTACTATGAGAAGTAACACCCATAATCAAAATCTCATGTGTTGAGTGACTTTTTACTCTAGTTTTAACTCAAAAGCAATCAGAAGCAGACTGAACAGAAATGTCCCTGTTGTTGGTCTGTCATATTATTACTTCTTTAACACCTATAACTAAAAATAGTCTGTTTTTTAATTTAATTTACCAGCAACTTACTAACATTTCTTGCTGGACTTAATCTTTCCCCTCTTCCCAGACAACAGTTTCCTTCCTGAGCAAGACTCTATTCAAGCAGCACAAGCTGTCAGGAAGCAGGAATAGTAGCATATGTTTCTTCCAGCATGTCAGTTCATGAGAGGGAAAGGGGGGATGGGAGCAAGCTGTTGGGGGAAAAAAAAAAACTCACAGAGAGCAGAGAGGTTTTACTGAATTCCGTTTTTGTGTGCTGTCTGCTGACACTGCAGAAACAACTCACAAACTGATGAGGGAGGGGAAACATTCCCATTTCAACCACTAAAAGGCTGTGACTCTTTCTAGATGTGCGCCTCTCATCCCAGCCATATGATGAACTGAACTCATATAAGCATCCATCTTCCATTCAGAGCCTTATCATGAAGAGTATTTGTTTCTGTCCACATTAAATTCAAACACACCTCATGTCTGGACATGTAAATCATTCTTCATGACTTCTTGAACGGCATAAAATCACTGACATAACTTTCTCAAAAGGAAAAACAAATGTCACAGCTATACTACCAAGTCAATGCACTTTCATCAGTCGCCATTGTCAGACATGTTTGTACTTGTATTAAATATCTGTTTTCTATTAACACTTGCAACCAGTTACGGAATGTTTAGGATGATAAAAATTATACTTAAAGCAGTCTTTGATGGCTGTCCATCATGCCTGAATTATTCTTGCAGGCTGATGCTTTCAAATTC
Source organism: Melanotaenia boesemani (assembly GCF_017639745.1). Lineage (NCBI taxonomy): Eukaryota > Metazoa > Chordata > Actinopteri > Atheriniformes > Melanotaeniidae > Melanotaenia > Melanotaenia boesemani. The sequence continues at coordinate 20,681,948 of NC_055682.1, forward strand.
CTGCATGTGTGTGTGTTTTGTTTTTACCAACAATTGCCAACTTCACCTCACTATATTCAGCAAAGCTACAGCTGTGAACTAACATTCTTTTAGTCATTTTGTATGGAATATCAAAACACAAACTTATTAAATGGTGATTTAATCAGAGTATGCTGCACTTTTAAAATCAGTGCTGTTTATTTCACTGCAGCTACATTTTTTTCAGGGAAGACCACTCATCTACCCATAAAACCTACCTATATTTATTTGCACCATTTTAATTTAACATAAAGTATTTTAAATATTCTTGTTTATTTAAATCTATCTTTTCATTTACATGTTATAATATACATACAGTTGTTTGCTTCAAAACAGAGAAGACATGTTATTCTGTCATATATATTTAGAAAAATGCCTGTCATATCCTATGTATGTATATATATATATATATATATATATAAATAAAATATATATATATATATATATATATATATAAATAAAATATATATATATATATATATATATATATATATATATATATATATATATATGTGTGTGTGTGTGTGTGTGTGTGTGTGTGTATATACACACACACACACACACACACACACATATATATTATATGCATACATACATACATACATCAAATAAATTTTGGATTTTTGGTTTCAGTCTGTCATGCATATTATTGTAATGTGATTACTCTGTGAAATTAATACATTAAAGTTAATGCATTAATACATGAACAACAAAGTTGGTCAATCCAGTAATCATTACTGGATGAAATGTATTCTAAAAAGTTTGACTAGTTGTCTCTTTGAAGACCAATCAGAGGTTTTAAATAACTGCTTTTATGAGGAATGCAGATGAGAGATAAAGGAGTATTTACTTAGTTACCAATATTATATTATTTTATGCTATACAAGCTTCCCCCAAGTTAATTAACACACAACTAAGTCTTTTAACTATAAATCTGGTGCTTACCTGATGATACCATCACTATAGCAACAAGCACAAAAGGCCACAATGAAGTCACCAATGTTGGTCAGTAATTCAGGATAAGCAGGAGCTAAAAGTCATCACTTCTATTTTAATTTGTATGTACAACAGCGATTAAACCACTGAAACAAAGTCAGTATTGCTTTGGTTGACAACCACTTGTTATGTTTCTGTAAATGCTATAAAAGCTTCCCAATGAGTGTCAATGGATGTAATACATGAAAATTAAGTTACACAGGAAGCTTAAGAAAGGAATGAAGATCAATACATAATGCCTTCCCATGTAGGAATTTGTCAATGCCATAAAATACTGTTAAAAAGAGTATTAAAGAAAAAGAAAAAGAAAAAGAAAAGGATGTATGCAATAATACCTTAAGACCCTGTGACTTGTTAAGGCCAATACTTCTTCCAGTAGCTGGCCAAAAATAAAAAAAAATTAAAAAAAGAGAAAAATCATTATCTGAGCACTTCTACCAGGAAGGGTCCCCCATGTCCTACTGGTGAAAAGAAAAGACACTACGTCAACTAGATGCTTTTGCTGTGTGAAACATCTGAATAACCTAGCGGTTGTCAATAAGGATGGTCTCTTAGTGCTTTAGAATCTGCAGTCTAATTATGTCTGTCAAAAGAAGGTATGAATGTCACCCATAGAAACACTTGTGGCTTAGAAATAATTGCATACTTCTGTCTTTGCAGGGTGTACACCATAGAAATGGGCTTATTTATGAGATGCGGGAAAAAGATGGCACGCAACGAGAGAAATGAATGCGGTAGCTAAGCAGAGTAGTAGGTGTGACATGGAATTATGGGGAAATTACACTTGCCGTGAGATTACATAAACCACTCACCAAGCTGGAATCCAACTCCTTAAATTAAGAGGAGCCATTTCACCCATCAGACAGACCAAGGTAATGAAATAGCAGATGAGAGATCTCAAATGTAATTTTCCATGCGGAGTTCTTTTGTGTCGTTATCTCAAAGGGTGCAATAATGATTCTGTGAATGACTTTTGTGGACCCCATAATGGCCTACAGCAGCTAAGGCCGCAGTGTGCAAGATTGTAATTACCATGCGATTTCAAAACTCAACATTTTAACATGTCGTAAAGACATATTCTGGCCTTTTCATAATTATAACAGCAATGTCAAAATTACTCCCTTTTTCAACACATGTAATCAGCTTTGAACGTTAAAAATAACAGATGTTATTGAAATTCCACTTTGTTATTTAAAAACAAATTAATTACCTTGAGATTAGCAAGTTTATGGAATAAAGTCTTTGACAGCAGGTCTTTGAGGTCCTTGAGATGCACTTCTATGGTCACACCAAATAAAACTAACCAAATATTTATTGAGTCAAAATGAATTCAAAGCATTTCAAAATTTAGTTGAGACACAAAGCCCCCATTTAAAACTAATCAAAATTCGTTTAAAATCTAGGTCCAAAATTTAGTTTTTAAATAAAATTGAGAAAATTATGAGCTTTTATTGATCCCAATCCACTTCCAGGACTAAATCTACAGTTTTATTAAAAAGAACAAATTAAAAAAAAAAAGAAAAAAGAAAAAATAAGATCCTGAAGGTCCTGTAAAGGCTTGAAAGCTTACTTATGCTGCCACTGTTTCTGGCAATGGCCCAGTATTTTTTTCATGTGTCTTTGAACTGGCGTACTTAAGTGCCGTGAATCTGTCTGATATTATCTCAAATCTGAGGCCTGCATCCAGCAGCCCAGCAACCGTCAGGCCACTGTGGGATCAATCTTTGTTTGAGATTGATTTACAGGTTCTGTCAAAGCAACCCTTTCTACCTGCCTCAGCCTGGAAAACGGGTAACAACAATACGATGTGGACAACATCACAGACACCGGCAGCTCAGTGGATAGGCATAGATAAAGGTCCTCTACTCTGAATAAATAATACATATATATATATATATATATATATATATATATATACACACATATATATACACACACACACACACATATATATATATATATATATATATATATATATATATACACATACACATATATATATATATAAATTTAGCATTCAAACCTGACATGTAATGAATACTCAGAGGACATTTGCCTATCAAAAATTTGCAGTGCATTCCAGGCAGCACACACCCATGTACACAGTAGTGTGGAGTGCGAGCGGAACACATAAAGCTCAGGAAATTAAAGCTGTAAATAAAGGTCCGTCAGATAAAGGATCTCCTGACAGTTATGAGAGAAGAGCAGGCCGAGGGCTGGCTGCTGGCTCATCCAGGACGCGTGCGGACGGGCATGAAAAAAAAACAAATCACAGCGATGAGCATGAAGGCCACCATTTGCATTTGGTGCTGCCAATTCACACAGACTTTCATCTCTTTTCTACTGCTTCTCTAGCCATTGTTTATTCCCTCGTTTAGCTCTTGTATACCCTTTATTGTCACCTAGCTGCCATCTTTTTCCTCCCTTTCCTTTTTTCCTGGAAACTCCCCACACCACAGTTGACTCATCTATTAGTGTCCTTAAAATGTTGACCATAATGGGAAAACTCGCAAAAAACTAAAAAAAATCTTATCTTTACTTTGATATAATTTACACCCAAATATTTTCTAAGCAATTATTTGAAATACAGACAATAATTATTAAACAGGAAGTTTTCATCTTTTGCACCAACAGGATTTGTTTTACTTTTATAGGATTTTTCCCCCTTTAATTTAATAAAAAGAGCACATGAACGGTGTGAAATTAATTTCCTAAAAATATAATTAAAATATATATATAAAAAATATTTAAAATAAAAATAATGCTGATGACACCAAGGTCAAAATGTGGTTACTTCTGATTTTAAAAAGACCAAGATGGTGACAGCTTAATTAACTTAATTAATGGCTTAATTAACCACTGTAAATGGCACTCAACTTTTCAGTCCAAGTTTGGGTTATTTCGAGTCCAAGGTTCTCTGCTCATTACAAACACATACATAAATGATTGCCATTAACAGTGGTGAGTAATGAGTAAACTGGTTTCCAAGAAGTGAAGTCCAACAGTGGGTGAAGTGAGCCTTTAATGGGAGGCAAGTGGTTGATGGTTCAAAGGCCTGGTTGTAGGCTAAGCAGGGAGGCAAGGTTAAGGCTCATCAATGTGAAGGCAAAAATCCAAAACAAATCCAAAAACAAATCCAAAAACAAAGAGCCAACGCTGAGGCAGAAAAACAAGGTCACACAGACAAAGGTTGAAAGACTGTGGAGAAGATGCTGGATCGCTGGGCAACTGGGATCAGACAATCTGGCACTAGAGGAGTGAGGAGACTTAAATGTGTAACTACCATGCTAATGGCCCTTTCCCACTCGTACCCACTTAGCCCAAGACATCACCCCTCCCGATTTGTAGGTGTTCCCATCAGGATTTTTTTTATATATGTTTACCACTTACTCCGTCGAGGTTATGAAAGTAAAAATAGTGATGTGTCGAGATAAATTCTATTGGCCAGAATTTGACGTCATGGGATGAGTCATGAGAGCAACTCCTGACCCTGCCATCTTTAAACCCTTCTTGGCTCTTGGGGCCCTCTGGCCACCCTGGATGGCCGCTATCTGGTGGGGTCGGCAGCTGCCGATCTTGGCCTGCTTCGGTCTGTGCCCCGTGACCATGGGGGGCTCTGGCTAGGGCTTTCCTCTGCCACCCGCTATGTGGGTCCGGGGTGGTCTTCATGGTGGGGTGGCTTAGGTTCGTGTTCCGGGATAGCTGTTTATCGCTCGGGTCTCTGGGCCGCCCTAGTCTGCGCCTCTAGCCTCCGTAGAGGCGTGGTCAAATTTGCACAATCACACTCATCTCTGATCACTCCTCATTCTTCATATTCTGCATGCTGACACAGTCACTGAGTTTTTTCGGTGGGTTTATACACTAAGAGCTACTTTTGTTTAGGTTTTTTTGTGTGTATCTGGTACTTTGGTTGTTGTTGTGATGCATGTTTGTTTATTTATTTATCTTTTGTTGTCTTGGTTTTTTTTTTTTTCTTTTTTTTGAACTCCTGATGATTGTCAGCTTTGATTTTCTGTAAAAGCTGTAGGAAATTCTTTGTTGTGTTTCTGTACAGGTGTAGCTGTTGGTTGTCTGGTGTGTTGGATTGAAGGGTTGCTGCCTTCTGTCTACTGTATCTTTGTTTCCTCCTTTTTTCTACTTTCCTTTTTATTTCTCTTCACTATTCTCCTTTTTCTTTCCCCTCCGGTCAGGTTAAAATAAATAAAAAGAATGAATGAATGAACGAGAGGAGCCTTACACCCATTAAGATCCCCTTGGCAAAGCAAATTTGTTTGGCACAACACAGCAGCCACAAGCGTCTCAGTACCGCCTTGTCGCAGCTCTCAGCTAAACATACGAATGAGTATTTTTGACAGAGCATGTGTCCAATACGAGTCAAGCTCAGCAGTTCAGATAGGGCCAGACAGAAAATCATACATGGGAGCAGAGTAAAAGCTTCTGGTAATTTTCTAAATAAAAGCCCCGTCCAGATTTGCGCTCGCAGAACTATGTAAACATTACGTTATTAATCAGTCAGGGGGTTTCTTTGTTTTATATTTTCATCATGGATGACGAGACATTTATCCAGAAAGTGGAGAATCACAATGTTCTCCTGCGATTTTGTGACCTCGCAGATCCAGCGATGCTGACTACGCTCATGGGTACCCCGCATCTGACACACTCCCGATGTGAATTGACCCACAGCGGACGTCCAAACGTAATCCTGGTGCAGTCAGAACACAGCGCACACGGACCTGGTGGAAATTGGGGCTTAGAATGGGACCATACCGTATGCATATTGCTGAGAGTAAATCTTCTGCACATTATATAATAAGTACCGCTCAAGCAGCTGACTATTTTGGCCAGGTTACTCAACAAAACATTTTAAATCTCAAAAAATTTATTTTTTATTAAAATAAATGTAAAATGATTTCTCGCTCAGTCACTTTTACTGGTCTTTCTGAAAGAAGCCATGAGGATTAATGCAAAATTAAATTAACTTAAAGGTCCCATATTATGCAAAATTCACTTTTTAATGGTTTTGGAACAGTCATACTGGTCCCCCCGCATGTGTAGGAGACCCGTAAGTGTGAAACTCTTTCAGGCGCTCTCTCTCCCCCCTGCTCCACCTCTAGGGAAGTAAGCGCTGAAATGAGCTTGTTTGAACGTTATGACGTCATAAGGGACAATAACCACTCCCCACAGAGCGATGGCCCCGTCTACCGGCTCTCAAAGCCCGCCCTCTAAAAATCACCTAGCGCCCAGTGTTTTTCCCTCTTCGGCAACCCTCGTTAGCGGACATGGCTAAGCGAGAGAAGCACTGTTCTGTTTGTGGCTGCATAAATGAACACGAAAACGTTTTTTTACTTCCATCCACTGAACCCACGAGGACTGAGTGGATTAATTTTATTTTTGGAGGAAATGTACCCGGAAAACTTCCAAAGGTTTTGCATGTCTGTGGCCAGCATTTCAAAGAGGACTGTTTCCACAACATGGGGGCATGGAAAGCAGGCTTCGCCAACCGTTTGAAGCTGAAGCCAGGTTCAATACCAACTGTCCGTGACACAGCTGGAGAGGTAAGAGCTGGCAGTTATTTTATCGTTTCGGCCTTATTAGTCTGATAGCTTGAAAATATATTAACCTGTCAATCACCTCATGACGGGCGATGCGATGGGCGGAGCCAACAGCTGAGCTGCTCCACCAGGGTTCCGCCCACCATAAACGGCACATTTCTGAAGCTGCTAAAAAGAGGGAGGTGAAGAGAAGCCGCTGCACTCAAACTGAGGGTCGATTTGTCCATACCATGGCGGAAATATTTCATTTAGATATTAATGAATGGTCTCAGATTGGGAATAAAGTGTATAATATGGGACCTTTAATGTCTGAAAGCCATTAATGTTACATATCTCATATGTGAAAATGGCTGAAGACCACATATGCTATGATAAAATAATAATGAATGAATGTGTACACAACCAGAAATACAAGTTAGCAATACTTAAAATCAGCAGCTCCTCGTTGAAAATGCCCACTGTGTGGATACATTTAACAGCCCCAACACAGAAAAATAAAATTTGGACAACACAGCTCTCCACCACACTCTCCACATCAACTTCCCAGGCACAGCCAGCATGTTAATGTTGGAGGCTTACCCTCCACACTGTCTGTGCCTTGAATGAAACCAGGACACCTTCAGGGCAGAGAGGCCCTCCCGGATCTGTCTCAGCCATGATAATACAGTGACCATTAATAAAAGGTCTTGTGGGAATATAGTACAAGTAGTAGAACATGGAATATGGTTCCTGAGGGAATAAATAACCCATATTTGAATATAAGCCACAAAATATACACAGTTTTCCTTAATGAAGTGACCATGAGCTTTTGCTCCATGGATTTCCTTTTACTAGCGAGTAGCTGAGCCCCACTGTTGCCTCTATGGTCAACACAGAGAAAGGAAGTCATTGAAGCCCAGATTTCCTGCTTTCATTGTGGTTAAGAGTTGAAAATGTTTAAAGTGGTTTCAGAAACTGACTCATCAAACGATTCATGGAGTACACATTGCTTTTGTGTGTTACCATGAGGCAGCTCATTTATGTATCTTTTTTTTCCCAAATAAGAATAGGAGAAAAATAACATTTCCAAGCATCTAAAAACTTATGAGGCACTACATATTAATAATGAGTGGTTAAGACATAATGGAGTTGAAATGCCTGTTTCCACAGCAAACGACTGAAGTTGCCATATGGTAAACATTATAAGGCTGTAATATTAAAGTGGTATGACTTCAAAAGAAAGACTCAAACATTTGGAGCTTTCTTTAAAACCAGAAAGGCCTAACTTGTTTTTTTTTTTTTTTTTCTTTTTTTAACTGACAGTCAATGCTGGCTACTACTAACAACAAGAAGGTTTAAACGTAGCCTTCCATAAGTATACAATAAGAGAGAGAGACATAGGGTGAGAGGGAGAGAGGGAGAGAAAGAAAAGGAGAGTTGCTCTAACTAAGGCGGTTGACAGGGCCAAAGTGCATTCAGTAGCTGGCAGTCATTTTATGGCTGCAGTACTGAAGCAGATTTACTTAGATGACGTCAGTGGCTTTGAGCCAGTTTTTCCTTTTTGGTGGCACTCTCCGCTGGCCTCGGTGGGCTCTGCTCAAACTGCTGAGCAGCAGCGCATACTCTAAAATTCCCTTTCTAGCCCAGGGTTTACCTCAGGGCACACACTGTCTGGGAGCCTGCAGGAGCGTCTCTCTTCTGCTTGATGTTTTGATGTGATTTAACCAGTGGTGCACATCCCATCTGACCACACGATTAATGACTCTCCACTACAATTCACTTACAAACAACAGATCTCTTTATATGACAAAGAAAATATTATGACGTAGTACCTTTTTTTTTTTGTTTAGTTCAAAACGCTTAGACAAGCACTTCTAACAAAAAGAAAAAATATACATTGTTTCACAGACTTTTACACAACAATGTCCTGTTGGTGCATGTACGATAAGCAATACTGTTCAAAAACTAATGACCGAAGTTTTTAACTGTTGAAAGTAGGGATTTCACAATTTTTTAATTTCACAATTAATCCTATTATTAAATGCCATGATTAATCAATCCTAAAGATGACTCAGTATCTTCACTTTACATAAAAGATCATGTCTGAACCTTAACTGCAAATCAGCTCAAACTGCAGTAAAAAAAAAGTTATTTGATATATCAAATGGGTCATCCTGCAGCCATCCTCTACATGTAAGGCTTTAAAACTATCAAGAAACTTTAGAAATAAGAAGGATAAAAGTTGTTATTGGTGGATTCGGTTTACCACTGTGACAAATCTACGTGCCCCAAAATCAGCTTCCCTTACTGAGACAACGCAAATTCGTTTTAATAACTTTGTTTCTGGACATCTGATGATGAAACTCTAAGGTCCTGTTTACATACAACACTAAGACAGTAATAATCAAAAGTTCTGTTGCGCTCTGGCCTTTCATTTACTTAGAGTAGATAAAACCGCAAAGAACGGTCTCTTTCTTGTAAATCAAGGCGAGTCCCGTCAGCATTAACTGGAACTGGAATATTTTGGTGAAAATGACCTAATTTCATGTCTTCTTCGACACACTTAACAGGCGAAAACCACAACAATAACGGCGGACCTCCGTGTCATGTTTGTTGTGCTGTTTTAATTTCTTTGGTCTGTTGAAGCAAAACCTGTTTCTGGTAGAACATTTATGCCATCAGTGAAGACGCACTGGTTACATGTACCAGATAACTAGCGGTTGGCACGCAACGCTTCTGTTGATGTGTTTTCCAGTCTTATGAGGATGTGCTGCACACCTGGGTGTATCGTTGCAAAGTTCCCCTGCCAACTAGAGACCTTGCATGTGGACTTCACTGTTTCTATTCCTATTTACGTTTTCCCCTTGCACAGAGACAGTTTTATTCCGCTGTTATGTAAATGATTTTTTTTTTTCAAATACACTAATAAAACGTTTGTGTTTTGCATGGAAAGATTTGGTGTAAACAGGGCCTAAACGTAAGGCTTGAAAACCAGAAATGCAATAAATAAGGAGGATAGAGTGGTTTTTGGTGGATTTCGTTCACCACTGTGACAAGACACCTACTTGCCCAAAATCGGCTTCTCTCGCCAAGATAATGCCAAATTCAAATTTTTAATATGGCATGAGTAATAGCTTTGTTGTTTGAGTTAATGCACAAGAAAAAGAAAATGTGTTATTCTACAGATTAATCTGCACAAACACAACAATTCTGACAGTTCTAATTAAAACTTAAAGACCTATATGGAGTGTTTATGTGATTTTACACATTTATAGTATTGGATAATAAAGTAACGCATAATAGTCGTGGTTAGGGCTGGATGATATAGAAAAAAAAGCATATAGATAAAAAGAAAAAAACTGATCGTCATTGATACTTTTCGATAATTATCAAAAAATGTAAAAAATCTATTTTAAGTGCAGACCTGGCCATTTCATGCTATCGGGTCCTACTTTTAATAAAGAGCACACAAACACTGAATTCATATTCAGCCCTTCATTCAACCATTTTTTAAACCTTAACTGAAAGTTTATAAAAAGAAAAATAAATTAACTTAAGCTACCTGAGTGACGTCAGTAAATACTGACAAAAACATAAAGAACAGACTATAGTGACCAGAAATCTGATAAATAGGTATTTAAATAACCTTTTGATGAAAATAAATAAAACAAACAAATAAATGGAATAGCTTCTTCTGGTGGGAATGGCAAACTACTAGTTTTACAGCTAATTTCCACCGACCTCCAGCATGAACACGTTCAGCAGGTCAGATAGGGCCAGACAGGAAATCAGACCCGGGAGCAGTGTAAAGCATCCGGTAAATTTAAAAATAAAAGACCTTGTGTAAATTTGCAATCGCTGAACTATGCAAACATTAAGTCATTAATGGTCAAAGGGTATCAGTGTTTTTTTCTCCCCCATCGTGGATGACTAGACATTTCAACAAGAACAAAAAAACAGTACAAACAGATTTTGTTGACGTGCCTCAGAGATTAGAACAAAACCGCGGCACACGCAGATCCAGTGGAAATTGGCCGTTAGGTAGCTCAGAAAGCGGTAGCACCAGGTTACCATGTAAACAAACAGCACTCAACAATAACAAACTCTAGACAAAAATCAACTCACTAATCAGCCTAGAATTACTTTTTTTCCCCTCACCCCCAACCTCTTGATAACATTTTCCTCCGCCTCTCCTTGCTGCGACATCTTTTGAAATACACATGCTCTCTGGGGTGGTTTGAAAGGGGCGGGGCTTGGTGACAGAGCGCGCCTGGTTCTGCGTTTGTAATTGGTTGGGAGGAAGTAATGACATGATAGGCTGTAATGAAAAAGGAAGGTAAGCTGTGTTTTTCTATTTAACTTTTTAATCGACCCTTTTTTTTTTTTTTATCGCACTAAACATCTATCAATCTATATATATTGTTACTGAATTATCGTCCAGCCGTAATCGTTGCAATTGTAAAATCGTGATTATATGTCTGACAATCGTACCAAGAAAATCTGTAATCGTGACATTCCTAGATGAAAGTGATGCCTTTAATCTGAGCCATGAAAATATCAAATCAAAGACTAATTTAAGTGTTATAAACCAAAAGTCATTTATTACTTCATTAGTGAACTCTAGTAAACATAACTCCAACTGCATATAGTTCTGTTTACATTGAAACCCCAGCAGGGTGAAAAATAATCTTATATAATCTAATAATTATTAAATTAAAAAACTTCTTGTAAAAATGCCATCCTAATAAGTTAAATACATCACTGCTCTTTAAAACATCTCCCAAGCAGTGAGACTGGAAGGACTGTATTTCTTATTAAACTAATTATCAAAAAAAAAAAAAATCACAGACTATTTCAAGTCCCTGTGAAATTTTGCTAATTATGATGGCTGGTTGAACACAGAGTTTATTTCCCTTCTTTTGTGAAAACTCTTGGTTTGATTCAGATTATTAGTGCTGCCTTATTATTCCAGGTCACTGCAGTTACATCTGCAATGCACTTCCTGTTATCATAAGTAATTATGGTCCTATTTTGTCATTACTGTATGTAAAGCATTCACAAAATGAAAGAGAGACATGCAGCCTGTGTGCATTATTCAAGCTTATAAGAACCTCATCACTAACAGGAGAAAACACCAATACTTGCCTTATGATACCAACAGCAATGCATTGGTTTAAAGTCAAAAGACAAATGTCTGGCCAAAATGCAGCTCTCTTAAGGTTACCAGAAAAAAGGAGACTGATTTGGCTCCAAGAAGTAACAGAGTCCACTCTGTGCTGCACAAAAGCACATTATTCTGTCCACACTTCAGCACAGATAAACTACACTCTTTGCAGTCCTGCCCTCTGACCTCAGCAAGGAATAGTGAAGGAAGACAACCTGAACAAAGGGGCAATAAATCTACTGGAGTGATCCCATTTCATTTATCTCCACCTGCTTCTATATGATGCAATGTGACCTCTATGATTTTTCTTTATAATACATTTCTAATCTTGATGTACTAAAAAATGTTGGCCAACAGTCATCAGAGCTCGTCTGTGTTGAACTCTTCTCAACACTGCAGATAAAGCTTAACGTGCAAAGCTAAGCCCAGACTGAAAACTTTGAGTTTCAGAGGTGAAGTCCCACTTACTCACTCACTCTCGATCAAACAAACACAACAAGCTATTCTTGTACAAATGTTATGCAGGCTTTGGTCCAACAGGTCCAATGGTTGCATAAGCTGAAGACAAAGCAACTTTTTCTTTTTCTTCTTGGCAAGCAGATTTACACTGTGACATGTCTGGGATCCTGCTTGATTGCAGTCAAGCTGTTCTCCAGGAAATTAAAACAAACCATTTAACATTATTTCAATTTCTAAAAAGGCTAAAACGTCTTTTCACATAGTAAGAATCTGCCGATTTACATTGAATGTCAATTTACTACAGTAAAAAGTACTTCCTGCAAGTGACATGAATGCACACTAGGAGTAACCAGCTGCTTTTACATTTATTACAAAAAGAGGGGAGAGGCTGAGACTGCTGCAGAAAAAAAGCTTGTAGTGATTGAAAGTGGATTATTTGAGCATTTACAGATTTTTTTTTTCAGCAGTTTGCATTAGTCGTTCCTTTCAAGATGTTGATGAAAAGCTACTGAACCAATCGTGTATCTGTTCAGCTGGAAGTGATTATGGCAAAAGTGTAAAAGCTTACAATGAGATTACATTAAGTGTTCTTTAAATTACCCTAACCCAAACGAATCATTTACAAAGATAGCCGTCACACTATTTGAGCCATGTCAACTAATTCTTGATGAACCATTGTGAAAAGCAAAATCCCACTCTTAAGTGTCACATAACCCTCGGTTACATGCCATACAACGCATCACAGTTACCTTGAGAAATGAGACTTTCCAGTGCCCTGTCAGGCAACGACATACATGCACCCTCTCACCTCTTTATTCCCCCGCAGTTAGTCCTACTAGATGGGCTAGATCAAAGATTTTTCTAAATCCATGTGGTGTATCTCTAATATACACACTTTCTAGACTTGAATCAATTTATTTTTATTCACATAAATATTAAACTAGAAAAATATTAAATGTGCTCAATTGTCAGTTTTGAGGAGTACAAAAAATATTAAACTAATCGTGTAAAAATATCAAGTTTTAAACCACTAGAATTTAAATGTATTTGTGAAGACCCTTTTAAGACTTGAAAGTTAGAAATAACATACAAAAGCGTTAAATCAGATCCAACTTTGACCTTAATATGTCTACTGTATCTATATATAGTGTGTCATTCATAAATCTAATATTTTGCATCATCTTAACAGCTGACTTTAATGATGGAAAAATGTCTTGGGAAGGTTCTGGTTATTTGGTATTTTTTAGTTTGTGACAATATTATGTTTGTTTGTGTTGGCATATTGTTGATTAAGTTATTCCCTTGTTTGACCTTGTGTGTTTTCCTGCTTGGCACACAAACTTGAAACACAGGGTAACAAAGTGGAGAGAAAAGTCTGGTACAAAAGGGAAGATCTTTCAATAAGCCATGGTGTATAATCTAACTTTTTTGTAACTTATCCCCATACTTCCTTAGTGTAAAAAGCAATGTTTTCCTGTGAATCCACCAAACGTTACGTGGATTAAACAATAATGAGGAGTGAAACTTTGTGGCACTCTAGAGTTGGAGGGAGTTCAGTTTTAGCTGAGCAGGCATTTCCCAAAGCAGAGGAAGGAAAGGGAAAACAATGAAGAAGCCCCAAATAAAAACTCCATAAACTCCACTAAGCTGCTCCAAATTTAAATAGATCGACGTACAACTCTTAATAACTTAATTTAATGACCTGAGGCAGTCACCGTCATAAGTTCAAGCTATTTTCTTCAAGCGCTGAACAGATCACAATATGTTTTATTGCTGTTTTAAAACCCACAAATAATCACACAACTCATAAAACTGTTTAACTGCGTTGTTTTGTTTTGTTTTTTTTTCTGTCAAACCAGCAGTGTTTGGACATATGGGACGACGAAAAAGAGATTTAACATAAAAAAAATCGGGAGTTTCGGAAAAGCTTCGGTTCAGCTGATGTCGTTTGTTACAGTAAAAACATGGAGAGCGGCACACGGACTGCTGAGACAAATCACAGGCGTTCAAACATTTACTTACACGCAAAACTTCGATTTGCGGGTGAAAACAGCGCCGTCAAACGTGCCGAAGCAACAAGTCTCCCCTGCGATGTCTCTTTCCTCGAGGTGGTCCGAAATTGCTCCAGCGAAATCTCCAACAACTCCCGGCTGAGGCAACTACGAAGAGGAAAACAGAAACGTTTTCAATCGTCATCTTGTCCAAAAAACTGTAATTCGTGCTGAATGTTTTTTAGTTCATCTCCAATCCCACTCCGAGTTTCCGCAGCTTGACACGGGGCAAACCGCATCTGAGGCTTTTAATGGGGGGGCGTACGACCAGGCTTCTTCTTTTTTTAAAAAAATGTGAAAAATGTCAAAGATTTTTCGCTGCCGTGTCAAAGCTATGGGCTACAACAGTGTTCAAAGTGAGCACCCTGTTGCAACAGCGGCCATCTATCCCCGCGAAGGAAACAAACCACCTAACGTTACTTTAAAAAAAAGATATATATAAACTAAAGACCTAAATATGCCAGCATTTTAATACAATGTGCAATATTTCCCAGAAATATCTAAACTAACCCCCTTGAACAGAAGTCTGCAACCAGTTTGAATATCTGCAACTATAATGGAAACTTACCTCGGTATTGATATCTCATTTACAAATGCCCCTTTTCTTTTGATATTGTGATGTTACTGGGTATTTTGAATACTATGTCAAGTTATTCTGGTGTTTCTGGGCCAGCCAGGAAGGTGTAGGTGAATCGCTTCGCGCATTGACAGAGATGCGAAGAATGCACGGAATGAGAGCAGGAATGAAATGAACGCAGGGAGCGAGTTTGCGCCGGGGCGGAGCGAGAGGTGGCGTCATCCCGAACCCAGCGGCCAGCAGCCAGCCTGGGCAACAGGCAGCAGCGGCGCAGCGGGAACCGAGAGGGAGGGCACTAAACATCCCGGGAGCTGACGCCTTCAGGGACACAACGAAACTCCGAATTTTCAGCTTCGCAGCCCTTTAGTTGTAAAGTAAAGCTAGTTATGACCCAACACCCTTTTGAAGTGGATTAGGTCACGGATTACAAGTTTGCTATAAAGAACCCAAGCTGCATTTGGTAGATGTTTAGAATGAATACAGACACACCTTGAAGGTTTAAAGGTAGCATCCTTACAGTGTGGCAACAAAACTTGATATGGTAGAGTATGTTTGACTGCAAAAATGAACTCAGGTTCATTTTAAACCATAACTGCTTTAAATAGCCATTCGCAGTTTCACTGTACCGGCCTAAATACCAGACTAAATATTTATTTAGTGTATACCAAAGTAAATCTATTATCTGAGTTTAAGTTTATGATGCCAGTTTTGTTTATAGGGACTTAACTAACATGTTTTTTTTTCTTGTTTATTGTTATATTTATAACTATTTTTATTCTTTTCATGCACACAGAGAATGAGAGGTTTCATGTCTAGATTTTAGGAAATAATGAACTGACCATTATGTTAAAAGCAAAGCAAAATATGTAAAAGCAAAAAGTCAACATATATTTTTTATTAGCAGTGGTTTGCTTAGGATGATCCTTCATTATATGACTTTAATCACTACAAACATATATACTTAATTTATGAAGAAAAAACTTGCTCTGAGCCAAATTACAAGTTTTATTAGTGTTTTTTTCAGCATTATTGGTCATTTAAATTTGAATGCACATATGGTGGTTTGATGACTTCTCCATCCTCTTCTTAAATGTGAACAGTTTAGACAGACAAATGATAAAACCCGTGTAGGCAGTTGGTGAGATGATGCTATTCAAATGTTGTATTTTGATCAAGAACATGGTAGTGTTGCTCTAGAACAGCATACAGAAATGCAGCAGCATTTACTTGCACTTGGGCATCTGAGGTTCACACAGGTAAAAGTGAGTTTAACCTAAATATTTCTTAGAGTTTGACTGTCTTTTTATGTAGTGTAGAGCCATAAGGGTGGCAGCATATTATAGTAAATTAAAACTAAATCTAACCAGACAACAATGTTTCTTAACAGAGGTAATAGGAAAGTGTTCATTTTATAGTAGTGCTCCCAAGCATGCAACATGGCTAACACACTATAGAGAGACTAAGAAACAGTATTGGTTTTCCCATTCCACATTGAGATGTCCTTGGGCAAGACACGACAAATGTATGTTAGAGGGGAAAAAACACTGTATAGGCTGAAAATAAAACCAGGTATACTAAGCAGTGAACACAGCTTGTCATGTAAAAGCACTGTGAGCGGCCATCAGCACTAGAAAAATACCAGAGTGTATTCCATTTATCATTTAAATATGCCACATTAAACAATAAAGCAAAGAAACACCATCCTTCATGCGGTACAGCTGTGACTTGTGCCACTTATGTAATACCATAACTTCTAATCAGCAAAATGCAGGTCACAAAGGTGCTGCAGATTTCTTTTTTTCCATTTTCAAAAAAGAAAAAAAAGATTACTGTGATGGTACAGAACGCCACAATAAACTATGTAAACTCGAAAATATTGTGTCACAGTTTCTATGCCATCTGCAACGTCCCCCTGGGACACACACTGCTTTTTTAATCACATCTTTTGTTCATTCTTCACCACTCAGGGCTGCAGCATTTCCTACAGGATATAAAAGCAGCAGCTGACTCTGCAAGACTGGTTCATTTAAAATGAAAGAAAGGGAGAACAGAAGGTGTTGAAAACAGGCCTTCATACTGACTGGGTGGGGAGTAACTTGTGTGTTGTGTGTTTAACTGTGAGGTTAAACAATTTGTGGCCTCCAGCTCATATGTAACATACAGATATGGAAATATCTTGAATGATTATGGTATGATATTTTCAGCAGTTATTTTCCCTTGAGAAATCTGTAGGCTACTTTAATGGAAGATTTTAGTTGTAAGATTTCTTGACTCTGTCATACAATAAACAATTCAGCTAATTCAGGTAAGATGCATGCATGTCTAAAACTACTTCCATATCTGTTGTGCACCAAAACATAAACACATTCAGCATTGTTTCATAATGATTGAGTTGGTCATACTCAAAAGTATGACTTCAAACACTGGTATACAAAAAACATAGTCATGGACAACGGTACAATCCTGTCTGGGCAAGACAGGGTTGTAGAAACCATTAGTAACCAGTGTTTTGACACAAATCCCTCAAAAGAAAGGCCTGTATGAAGATGGACGGCTGCTCTTCTGAGGACATCCATCAACACCTTTTAAGATCTGTCTGTGCATGTTCAGCTGGGAGAGACACAGAAGATGCACAAGTTTAAAAGGGCATTGTCTTTCCATTTTGCATGACTCTGTTTTTCTTATTTCCTCCTACTTTACAGCAGCCACATTCAGTGCAGTTGTTTTGTCAGTGGTATTATCATTGAAGGCAACAATTTCCAACAAATTAATGAGCACTGAGACAAAGCTGTATCTGTATGTGTTTAGTGGGACACTCATCATTTTTCCAGTTTAACAAAACTAAGCAATTTAACAGTGTTTTATCTAGGAACTCAGACATAACACTGCTAATTCACCAGCTGACAGTCTTTAGAAGCTACAGTGTATTCTTGGAGCGCTAGTCACATGTGCCATTTCACCCCATGAAGGCTGAATTTGGTAGGTTACTGAGCCAAATTACTTTATAACAACTAGAATATGGATATATGCATTCTCAGGGTTTAATCTGTGTGTTCACTGTTAGGTGATTGTACATCATTTGTGTATGCAGAGAAGGAGAAATAAATACCTTTTTTTTACTCCAAAACAACTGGCCCTCCATACACCAGCATTTGACTGTTGTGTAACAGGGCGTGGCCATACAAGCATGTTGTACAGGTGGTAAATGAGATGAGACGATTAAATAGGTCAGTAGGTTTGAAACAACATGTTAGAGACTGGTGTATTCGTCTGTAGACATAGATGTCTATAGTCTATATATGGCTGCCCATTCTAAATGTAGAGCACACCTCTGTCAACAGATTACATCAGTGGTTCTCAAAATTTTTCTACCGTGCCCCCCTTTGGAGGAATAAACATTTCTGAAAGCACAACTCATCAAACTTTGAAGCAGATGAGTTACAGCAGCAGAACACCACATTGGGTGCCACTCCACAGAGGCTACAAATCACACACTCATCAAAACTGGACAATAAAAAATTAAATTAAATCAAATCAAACTTTTTTTTATAAAGCACTTTTCATGCCAAAGGCAACACAAAGTGCTTAACATGATAAAAAAAAAATCATGCATACATTGAAATTAAAAAAAACCTTCACACACCAAAATAGATAACATAGCAATTTAAAAACACACTCATCATAGTCTCTTTCACACACAGTCGCACGCACACATGCATACAAGTAATCACAGTATTGGGTTGCACTGCTTTCATTCAGGCTGATTTCACAGTTCTTAGTAACAAAACCATATATATACCATATATATATATATATATATATATACATATATGAAGGTTTTTTTTTTAAACCCTTAAGTAAACCCTTTTACTGATTTTTAATGTGTGCGACGAACTCTCACTAATGCCTTAACTTTCTTCGTCACTCTTTACATTCAAACTATTTTCAGCTGAGCTAAAATATTTTTCGAGAGCCTCATTCAAAAGCCAGTTCTGGAGCTTTGGGATACCACAGATAATAACAGCTTAATCATTAAAAGCATGCTTCAGAGAACAGCAATCAACTGTTCTGAACCAGTGAAGCTTTAATTTCTCCACTGTGGTCCTCCTTCATGTCACTTGCCTTGATAAGGCTGGTCTGTGCTGTGGCATTGCTTTGATTTGACCCTGCTCTCTATAACAGAGGGGTAATGGTGCAATAGAATTAGTCTGGTTTGTTCATTTTACTCCAGATCTGCCCTGCTGCTGCCACTGCCCGGCCTGGTCTGGTTCAGCCTGGCCTGCAACCTCCTCTAATCAGATAGACGTGCAAGGCCAGGTGCTCCTGGCTCTCTGCGTTGACTGCTCAGCCAGCCACAATGATTCACATTATTCAGAGATAAGAGAGAGAGTAGTGAGGGCCACTTACTGGTTAAATGAAAAGGAGTGAACCCACATCCAACCAAACATAGCCTCTGATTATAGAATGCATTTGAGTTTCATCGATTGTGTTTTATTAATTTGCATACATAGGCAGTACATGAAATATTTTTTTTTCCCTGGAAAAGCAAATATTTAAACAGATAAAAGTACTGAACTTGAACAACTGCCTATGTTGTTCATCAACAAAATACTTTTTTTCAGTGAGGAATTTTATATGATCCGTTAACAGTTTTTACACATATTATATTTAGATGACTCAAATGTGGTTTTTTTTAACCATAAAACAAATATATATCCATTCCAGCCTATACAACCTATAAATGTAAAACCTTTAAATAAAATTTCAAACAAGTCATATTTTTATAATCATGCAATCTGGGACTATAAATTATTGTGGGTCTATTTCTTTTAAAGACAAACTGAAAAAAACAGGCTTTGTTTACAAGCTCCTTGCAAATCTGAATGATTTGAAATTGAAATGGAAATCTGTAGAAGTGCAGTAAACATGGCTGGGCATTTGCAGTGGAATACAGAGGGGAGAAGAGTTTCTATGGTGACACAACATTCCATTTTTTTTTGTTTTTTACATGGTAGGGTCCTTTTTTATATTCCTTCAGATGACAGCTAATCTTGAAATGCTTGTGTTACTCATCCTCCGCATGCATACAGCAGCATTTTTTATGCTAAAGAAGCTGCAGTGTGCAGGATCACTCTTTTAGCTAAGAAATTCTTTGTTGTGGCAATCTTGTGAAAAGTGTAAAATTGAGTAAGTGTAAAAAAACAAAAAAAGATTACCAAGATAACTGCTCTTCTCTTAGGAGGATGATGCCATCTTTGCAAATAACTTTCATCACAACAAAACCTCTGGGCTGCGTAACGATCTAGTAAACCAAAACTCATTTACACACATTTACAGCATCTAAACTACTTACTCAGGACTCCATTAAATTAGGTTATTTTTCTGTTTGAATTAAAAAATATAATTTGCTGAATCATTGCCCAGTTTCATGGCCATACTACAGAGGTTACCATGGTAATCTACAGTGGCCAATAGGAGACAGGCTCTGAAAGTTAAAACACTGCTATGTCACTAACTGAAGTTTTCATCAAGAGACTCAATACAGAGTCACCACTTTAAATGTGCATAGAATTGGTTGTGAGGATATCGCATTGACTTGATAACTTGTTAAAGCCATGTAGACTTTAGAGCAGGGTAAAAATATCTTCTTCACATGAAACAACAAAGTCAGAAAAAGGACACCTCTAACTGATTTAATCATTTATGACAAAAAAAGAACCATTCATGACATGAATTACAAACCATCAACCTGTGTAAACACATGCACATGAGTATGCAGATGCATAACAAACTATAGAGGACTGATTTAGAAATGTGTTATTTGATGGAATCATGGTCTTACAAAATATTTTTTAATGCCACAGCACCTTTTATTTTATTCACAGTTAGAGTTTGCATTTGATTGTTATCCACAAATCTTTTTATTTCGTTGCAAAGATCCTGCTGGTGGTACTCAGACTTTTTTTTTTGTACTGTTTTTTTTGTTGTTGTTGTTGTTCTTAAGCACAGTTTTATGTCCTGTCCCTCATAAACACTGGCACTTTCATCAACTTTCTGGCATCAGAAAACTTTTGGATCTAAATTATGATACAAAATAATAATAATAATAATAATAATCAGAGACTGTGGTTTATGACAGGTGCTTCTGTAAAAAGTGTGATGTTTATCTCAATATATTTTGAGCATATTTTCAAAACCCAAAAATGTGGCTCTTAAAATGAAAAGGAAAAGCAGTGGTAGTAGTGGATAGCAAAGATAATTTTTGTTAGATTTTTCTGTTCTAAGTCTTTAGCACAAATCAATAAATAAAAAAAAACACTCACATACAAGTTCTCAAAGCTCTAATAGACACTCATCTCTAGTTTCAGCTTTTCCAAGCGTACCTTTCTGAGGGTGTTTTTCTTAAATGCTCTGAACTGCTGTTGTCCTATAAAAATGCCAGGCAGGACTATGGTCTTAGTGGTGCTGAGAGGCTTATTTGATATGAATACAATGGTATATAAAGGCAGATACAGGAGTAATTGCATCTAATGGCTGGAAATGCTCCTGTTCAAGACATCTTGGTGTATGATGTCTGATTATGGGTGATCATTTTCTGCTTTTTAGTGAAAAAGCACAGCATCCAGGTCCTGAGCTTGACTGATGATAGTAGATCAGAACAATGAGCTATTGAAATGCATTGTCACTATCCCAGCTTAAATGTCAGAGGATATGACTGGCAAGATACCCTGGGCTCAATTTCTAGTAGCATCCTCAACCAAAACTAAGACCAACTGGTGAACTGAAATCACCTCCAAGAACACCACTGATGCATCCATGACATAAACACACTGTAATTGTAAATGTGACTTTTCCAAGCTAAAATTTTATTTATTCTCATCACTTATGTCCTTATCATGACCTTTAATTCTATTTTAAAGTAGGGCTGCGATGCACCTTCTGTGGTCATGACTGAAGGGAGGTGCGACAATAAAAAACAAAATGTTTGGGTCTCAGTAGTGGGATGCACAAAGGGAGTGTGACAGTACACACTGTAAGTAGAGCACAGTCCAGCTGTAGACTACACTACCTGATTTCACATGAGCAAAAGTATGCAAGTTGGCAGACATGTAACCAAACAGAGTTGACATCTCTTTAAGTTTTGTTATCTTGTATGTTTTTTAATTGGATGATTATCAGGATGCATGATATGACATTTACTGTTGCGGATTATTTAGGAGGAGCTGATAGACTTATTTTATGTCATACTATTTAGTTTGTACATTGCAGCCAATATATCAGTGTTACTTTCATAATACCAGCTCATATTTCTATATGCAGCTGTCCAGTGTCAGAATTTTGCCTCACAGTCCTTTAAAATCTACACAACATTCAATGTCTTCCAGAAAAGAGACAAAAAAAAAATAATCTTGGGAACAAACAAACTTCACACAGAAAGGTTTTAAGTATAGTGTTGAGTGTACAATCATCAGTGGAAATGGAAATACTCAATAAATGCATGCATACCTGATGAAGTTAAAGTCTGCTAAAGCTCTGACAGAGTTTATTCTGTTTATTCTTGCTCATAAGTCAATCTGTGTATCTACGTTAGCCACCTGTCACATAAATAAATGAAAACTGACTTGATCATTCAGAGGCAAATGCAGATGCAATGATCATGAAGCAGATGACTCATAGACTTTACCCTGTAAATTACTCAGCTAAGTTATGTGATTGAAACCTTTTGATTTAAAATGGGGAATTCTGTACACTTTGAAGAGGATTCAATGTTTTTTGGGGATCCGATATTTACCACAAATTGGCAGGATCAAAAGATTGCCAGACTAAAAATAGATGAAAAATAGTTGTATAGTGCACATACTCCACATGAGTAGGCTACAAAGAAAAAAAAGAAGTAAAGATGCCTTTATTCAAGCTCCAGGGGGATTACTTTATCCAAAGGTTGCACTCAAATCCATCATAAGACTTTAAAAAGATGAAGGTCCACTTCAAAATTTCTGTTGCTGCTTTGAATGACTAGAAGATCCAAAAGGTATAAAGTCAGGAACTATTATTATTTTAAAACAACAACTTAAAAACCAGCAGCAACACCTAAGTCCTATTCCTTAATTGGCTGCTTAGAGCTGTGCCTTGTTCACAGCACTGTATCTTTAGGAAAACCCCAATACATCCTTCAGCTGTAACAGTCATATTAATCATATGTTCATACACTTCAGTATGTTTCATATTGCCATCCTGCACAGTAACCCTTTTTTCCACTTCTTGCTTTGATTTAGAATTGGAAAAATGTCATAGTTTGGGGAAAGCAACACCATCTTTTTACATCTCCATGTCTCCTGATGACACGAGACCAATGGATGCCCTTTTCAACTGTATTTTAGATATCAAATCCTGGATGGCAGAAAACTTTTTACAGCTTAACCAGGACAAAACTGAAGTTTTAATCATTGGTCCTGAGGCTCAGAGAGAGAAACTCTTAGCTAAATTACAGGCATCCGCATTAAACCCATCATCACAAGTAAAAAACCTGGGCGTTATTTTTGACTCTGAGCTTGGTTTTATTCCACATATTAAACATGTTACTAAAATAGGATTTTATCACCTAAAAAACATAGCCAGAGTCCGTCCCATTCTCTCTCGGGTCAACACGGAGATGCTGATGCATCCTTTTATCACCAGTCGTATTGACTACTGTAATGCCCTGCTCTCTGGTCTTCCCAAAAAGAGTATTGCACCTCTACAACTCCTACAGAACTCAGCTGCTCGTGTGCTGACGAAGACCAGAGGGCGGGCCCACATTACACCGGTTTTAGAATCACTGCATTGGCTCCCCGTGTGTTTCAGGATCAATTTTAAGGTTCTCATATTGGTTTTTAAATGTCTTAATGGTCTTGGGCCTTCTTATCTTTCAGATTTGCTTTTACCTTATGAACCCTCGCGGCCCCTGAGGTCTTCTGGTACTGGCCTCCTGACTGTACCTAAAGTCAGGACACATACTCATGGAAAGGCATGGGTGGCTCCTCTGCCTCTCAATTGGCCGTGTGCCCTGGGTCGGTGTCATGGCGGTCGTGGTTGGTGGGCGGCTCCCGGTGCAGACGGCTCCCTGTGATAGTGTTTCCTTACCAGGCTCATCTGTGCTCAACCTCACATTAGTCTTTTAATATGTGCAAGTATGTGTGTGTGTATGTGTATGCTTGCTTGTACACAAGCGGGGAGGGAGGGGGTTATCTGTGGGGGTGGGGGAGGGGGGTTGTTTTAACCATGGAAAGCACTTTGTGCTGCATTCTTGTATGAAAAGTGCTATATAAATAAAGATTGATTGATTGATTGATTGATTGATTGATTGATTGATTGATTGATTGATTGATTGATTGATTGATTGATTGATTGATTGATCTTTTGGAATATGACCATCACCGTTGTGGATGCTATTTTACTAGTTGCCTTAGTTACATGTAAATAGAACATGTTATGATGTCACTTCAGTGAATTCAGTTGGCTAAGTATAGAAATCAAAATGACTTGAAAAGGGTTGGAAATGGATCATGGTTATAGATTAGTTACTTTTTACAGAATGATCATCACTGTCATGGATATAATTTTCACTCCTTGCATGCAGTTAATCTCACAACTAATAAAAGTCTCATATAGGCCACAACAACCTACATGAACACATGCCAAATGGTTATATTTTAGGGAGACAATCAGATGATGATGCTGTCAGAGCCCTCATAGAGCCAACTTTGTAGAGAAAACTGAAGGAAACGTTAAGATGATAAAAAATAAGTATTTTATGTTGTTTTTCCTCTACAATATTGAAAATAGTTGTTATTAAGTTTTTTAAAAAAGCCCTGATGACTAAATTTTTACAAAAGTGTTTGTGCCAGATAATCTCAGTCCACTAACTCCTCTCATGCTGTTACACATCAGGGTGGACTTATTGTGCTTTTGTTTTGTTCTTACCTGGCATTTGGGTAATATTTACATTTTACTGGTAAAGGGAAGAATTTGGCCAAACTGCATCATGCTGTGCAGTAGTCATGCTGAAGCACACTGACATACTGACAGTCAGCAGAAAACAGAAGAGACCAAAGTTTAACTCTGGGGGTAAAACCACAGGAGAAGACTGGCTGATGAGGTGTTGGGCTGAGACAAGATACTGGCATGTCACTAACAGGCAGGTAACTGGATTAACAGGCAGAAAATCGTTGGAGGAAATTAGGTTGGCAGCAAGGGAACTTGCAAAACAAAGACAAAGGGTGAAATACTGCTTTAAATAAATGACTAAGCCATGAGGAGTAACCAGGGAGTAATCAGGAAAATGCAAAACAGTTGGAGCTGTTTGTGAAATCACATCATTCAACACTCATTTTACTGTTAAATTTACCATTACAGGTATACTCCTCATACTACAAGCTTTGTCAAAAAAAGAAAAAAAAAAGTATTCATACAGCTATTTAGACGTGTGCTGTCACTGTCGTTTCACTCTTTGAAATATCATCATTAGCTGCTTTCTCTGGACTCCTCATTTCACAAATACATATAATGAATCAAAACATCTTGTGTAACCACACACATAATGTCCCCCAAAAAATCTATTCACACTCTTGAATTAAAAAATTTGAATAATAATTTCATGGAGGAAGGGTAGATGTGCCACCCTCTCATTCATTGTTTTCTTTTACAAGTGCATTCTCTCATTTTTCAGACTGGTGAATCTGTCCTGCAGAAAACATCCTTACTAACATAAATCTGTGCACATCAGTGAGCTAAAACAGCGCTATTAATCTCTCACATTGGAGTGGACTTACTTCGTACAATCACTCATATGTTGGATTTTAAGAGTTAGTTGCTTTAAGAGGAAAAATAAAATAGAGTTTAGATTTGCAAGAAGACTAAAAGCTGCATGTTTCTCTACAACCTTCCAAGAAAAGAAGAGAAAAATATTCAAACCTCTTAAAGACCAGTACCCCAGACATTGTGCCTATAGGTTGATCTACTTTCATTTTAAACTCAGCATGAAAGCTACTATCTTATTATTTAAATAAAGAAATAACAATATATATATATAAAATCAGACATATAGATTATTAACTGATTAACTGGAGGCAGCAGCAGTGCATGCAGCACACACATTTGGTTAAAAATGTCAGCTCAAACATAAGCAGAGCCAAAGTATGCCCCAATCAGTGGATGCAACTAAAAGCATCTCCAGAATGTGGTGTGATTTATTTTATTTCAGTTTTTAATTTTAGCGCAGACAGAAAAATGTACTTTTATGTAAAAAAAAATTACCTTTAACTCTCTAAACTAGTAAATTGCAGATGTGGAATGCAAATAAAGTAATAATCTCTGACTTTTTAAAAAAAAATTTCCTCTAAACTGACCTCAGTTTCTCTTGTTTTGAGTTCATGTACCACAATGATGATTTGTCCATTTCTAATGATTATATATATATATATATATATATATATATATATA
Source organism: Melanotaenia boesemani (assembly GCF_017639745.1). Lineage (NCBI taxonomy): Eukaryota > Metazoa > Chordata > Actinopteri > Atheriniformes > Melanotaeniidae > Melanotaenia > Melanotaenia boesemani. The sequence goes on from NC_055682.1 coordinate 20,708,225, forward strand.
TATATATATATATATATATATATATATATATATATAGATAATTCAACTAGGTTGAGTACAACATACAATTACTATAGCTGCTTGTCTATGAAGAGAAAGTCCTTAATATAATGTCCCTGTGTCTATCACATATATAGCAATTATGCTTAAAATTATTTCAATGTCAAAATATTAAAACATCCCACCCAACTTATCCTTATATTTTACATTCATGGACCGACTGCAGAGACTAGATTTGAGAAGGTTGATATTTGTTTTTTTTCTTTGTTTTGATTTTCTGATTGTGGTGAGGATTGGCATGTTTGTGCTTTCTGCTTAGACTTTAAAAATGTGGTGCTGTTTGTATGGCACTCAAAATAGAAGCAATGCCAAAAGTTTTGTTCAAGGATCTTCATTAGAATGTATTCATTCATTCATTCAGCGCAGAACTGCGGTTTTTGTAGTAATGCACTGAAGAGGCGAGTGATGCATGCTGGGTAGCTGTGAAACAAAATGTCAGTTAAAAGTTTGAGTTGAGTAAAAAAAAGAGTTGATCTTATCTAATAAATAATATGTTATTGTTATCACTTATTGCCATTTGAACATTTCCTCCTATTTAACTTTTTCTTCATCTCACGAGGTTTATCAAGTCCCACTGAGATAAGATAAGATAAGATAAGATAAGATAAGATAAGATAAGATAAGATAAGATAAGATAAGATAAGATAAGATAAGAAATCTCTGATGAGGATGAGAATGATTTGGGAGGGGCCACTCATTTCATCAAAAAATAGGACAGACAGGACATGCTCAAATATGAATAGAAATCTAAAATAAGCATTGTAGAGCAGTATGAAATGTACTGAATTGCATTAATGTCATATACATTTAGTTGCAGTCATGTGTACAGACATTCATCATTTAAGATTGATAATTCAAGCTTTCAAGATGATCCTTTATGTTGATGTGTTTGTTCAGTATTCTATTCTCTTCTATTCTCTTTTCTCTTCTCTTCTATTCTATTCTATTCTATTCTATTCTACAGTCATTTAGCAAATGCTTTTATCCAAAGCAACTTACATTTGAGAGTAAGAATAACACAAGCAAGAATTCAAACAAGATGGGACACCATAATTAAGTGGCAGTCAGACTGCTGTGAGTCCAGTTGGACCCAGGTGCTGTCATGTAATGCTAGAAGCAGTGAATATATATATATATATATATATATATGTGTGTGTGTGTGTGTGTGTGTGTGTGTGTGTGTGTGTTGTTGTTGTTGTTTTTTTTTGTAAGTCCTTTGTTTAAATACAAGATCATGATTTCATCTCACAATATCATCTTAGGCATAAGTGCAAAGAGTGGACAAAGAGCTGGACAAAGAGCTGGACAAAGAGCTGGACAAATTTTTTTTTAACTTATTCTGACAAGTAGAAGAGTTAAGCTAAGTGCAGAAATGCTCCTTAAACAGTATTTAGCTTGCTTTTAAAAGTGGATAAGGACTCTGCAGATCAAAAGGAGTTTGGTAGATCATTCCACCACTGGGGAACAACAGAGGAAACGAGTGTAGCTACTGATTTTGTGCCACGTTGTGGTAGGAGGGAGTGTAGTTCTGGATTAAGGAGTGGAGGTAAACCGGAGCCGTTTGGGTTATTGTTTTGTAAGCCAGAAGCAGAGCTTTGAATTTGATGCGCGCTGCAACTGGAAGCCAGTGAAGAGCAATTAGCAGCGGGGTGCAATGAGCTCTTTTGGGCTGGTTGTAGACCAGTGGTGCTGCTGCATTCTGGATCATCAGCAAAGGTTTAACTGAGCAAGCAGGCAGGCCTGCCAGTAAAGAGTCGCAGTAGTCAATGCGTGAAATGACCAAAGCCTGGACCAGGAGCTGTGCCGTGTGTTCAGTCATGTAGGGTCTGATCCTCCTGATGTTGTAGAGAGCAAATCGGCAAGATCGAGCAACCAAGGCAACATGGTCCTTAAAGGTCAGCTGGTTGTCTACCATGACACCAAGATTCCTGGTAGAAGATGTAGGCACAAGCGTGATAGAGTCAAGCTGCATGCTTATCTGTGGTGGTAAGGAAGGATTGACTGGAAAGACAATGAGCTCAGTCTTGAACAGATTTAGCTGAAGGTGGCGATCCTTCATCCATGCGGATATATCAGCAAGGCATGCTGATATTCGCACTGAGACGGATGTGTTATCAGGTGGGAAAGAAAGGAAAAGCTGAGTGTCATCTGCATAGCAGTGGTAGGAGAAGCCATGAGAGCTTATGACTGCACAGAGTGAGGAGGTGTATAGTGAAAAGAGAAGAGGGCTAAGCACAGAGCCCTGAGGCACCCTTGTTGTCAGCCTGTATGATCTGGACATTCCCCCTCACCAAGATACTTTGAAGGATCTTCCTGTGAGGTAGGTCATAAACCACGAGAGGACAGATCCTGAGATGCCAAGCTCCGAGAGTGTGGAGAACAGTATATGATGGTTGACCGTGTCAATGGCAGCAGACAGGTCCAGCGGTATAAGGATTGAGGATTGACCAGCGGCTCTGGTAAGCCGCAGGGAATCAGTAATTGATAGGAGAGCAGTTTCAGTAGAGTGGCCTTGCCTATAGCCAGATTGATATGGATCGAACAGGTTGTTATCTTGGAGGAACTGTGAGACCTGACTGACGACGGCACACTCTAGTAATTTAGACATGAATGGAAGCAGTGAGACTGGTCGGTAGTTTTCAACCTGGGCTGGGTTGAGTGTGGGTTTCTTCAACAGCGGGGTAACCTGAGCTTGCTTGAAGACAGAGGGAAAGACACCGAATTTAAGAGAGGAGTTGATAATATGGGTTACTGCAGTTTTGACTGTGGGTAAATTGCTCTGCAGGATGTCAGACGGAACAGGATCAAGAGGACAGGTCGTGGGTTTTGAGTTGACTAGAAGTTTAGAGACTTCGTCCTCATTTAGAGAGCGGAAAGAGCAGAATGAGACACCAGTAGCTGGTTTGGTAAGGCTGAGTTGGTCAGGCTCAATGAATTGGTTACTGATGGTAGCAACTTTTTCAGTGAAGTAGGAAGCAAACGTTTCTGCAGTCAGCACATTGGGAGGCTGAGCAGGTGGTGGCGATAGAATAGAATTAAACACTATGAACAGTTGTCGTGTGTTGGTACTCAGACAAGTCAGTGTGTTCTTTTGATTTGCACCACTTTCTTTCTGCAGCCCTGAGTCCGGCTCTGTGATCCCTTAGAACCTCTGTGAGCCATGGACTGGGAGGATTTTGTCTAGCTGGTTTTGACACCAGAGGACAGAGTTTGTCCAGAGAGGAGGCAAGAAAGGAGTGGAGTGTTTCTGTAGCCTTATTAACAGACAATAAGGAGAAGTCAGAGTGGGAAGGGAGGGTAGAGTAAACCTCATCGGACAGCTGTGTAGGTCTGAGGGATCTCAAGTTTCTGTGGTGGGACACCAGTTTTGGAGCCGCATGAGTGATATGAGGAAGGAAGACAGAGAATTTAACCAGGAAGTGGTCTGAGAGATGCAGCGGGGTGACAGACAGGTCGGCTGTGGAGCACTTTCTGGTCAGTGCCAAGTCAAGAGTATTGCCAGCTTTGTGTATTGGAGGAGTCTGTACCAGTTTGAGATTGAAAGAGTAGATGAGAGCCAGAAAGTCAGTTGCCTGTGGTTTGCCAATGTGAATGTCTTTCATGACAATTAGTGGCGTGCCATCATCAGGAATGTCAGAGAGAATCATGTCCATTTCAGAGACAAACTCATCCATATTGCCACCCGGAGGGCAGTAAATGGCCAGAATGTATGCAGTGATGGGTGTAGAGACCTTTACTGCGTGATACTCAAGTGATGAACAGCCATAGGACGGAGAGAGGTAGAGTTCCACTTTTTAGAAATAAGAATGCCCTTTCCACCTCCTCGTCCAGCTGAGAGGCTGAGAGTTATGAGAAGCTGTGCTTAATAAAACCAGCTGTAGTTAAACCAGCTCATTTGGGAACCTGTATAAAGTGTGTTGGATGTGCTAAAACCTGTTCAGCCTGTGGCCTCAGTATTGACTGCTGCTTGTTTGTAAAAAGTCATCTGAAAAACATTTCCTGTGCCGTTTCTGTCAACATTGAGGGTAACTAATCAATGCGACTGATTAGTTGCATTTCTTAACATGAGGATGACAGGTTGTTTACAAGTTCTGTGATGCTCTGATATGTTTTTTCACAGTTGTTTTAATCATATTTCCTCAGCAACAGCGGTTGTTCACAATTAGTTAGCTATAAATGTTTTTCTAGATGTATTAAAAAGTATAAAAAATGGGTAAAATAAACTGAAATGCCAGTTGTTTATTCTAATTTGTATAATAAGGATGAGGATTTTCTGCTTCAAGCAGAAGTAAATGTTTACATTGTTTATTTACTCTGACAGTCTGAAGTGACTCCTCTGTCTGGAGAATTGTGTTTGACTGTTTAAAAAGATGATTTGCGTGAAAGTGCAAAAATAATGACATTATATTTTTAGACTCATTTTGTCCCACCTTTTCTACTTTTTCATCAACCCTCAAAGCTTCTGTAATTTCAGTGCAATTTCAGGCTCCGATTGCTCTGTTGCTTGAAAGCTAATCATTGGTACTGTATGACTTGTTTTCTGTTCATCTCTTTATGCATTAAAGGAAAAGTCATTTAATTCAGAAAAAAAAATGAAAAAGTAATGAGGGGTCAGGAAACAGATTGAACATTGAAAAGATGATAAAGTGAAAAGATGTCTGCCTCTGCTGGACTGTGAGGGAAAAACACTTGACTTATTTCCATAAATCTCAATGGGATTTATCTTTATTCTTTTTTGTTTCTTTTTACATGAAAAATATATTTATTCAAAGTCTGTCTATAATCTAAGGAAGGATTTGGATAAAGTGTGTGTTTCTAAAGCAGTTTGTGTCCACTGAGCTTTTTCACATACCTCCCTCAAAGCATCACCAAGTAATTACAGACATTCCTGCTGATGGCCAACATAACTGAGGCTTGTTATCTGGCCTGGCCTCATAACACATGTTATTGTCCTGTACTAAGGTATTTTGTAATTAAATACTGTAAACTGTGTTTGTTTGTGTGGATCAGATCTTCCTCACGTTGTAAATCTGAAGTCACATCATGCAGACGTGTCTGTTTTAGGTGATAAAGAGAAACACCTCTTATTTTAAATAGTGTGAATGGGTTTAAGGGGAAATCAAGTCTCTGGGAAATTAATGTAAGTCAGTATAATGTCCTCTGTAGTAACTAAAACTGTGTGGGTTTCTGTGTAGGGTGTTTTTTTTTTATTGATTATCTGTTTCACACACAGATTAGAAAAAAGGAAGCACAAACATAAGAAGTGTAAAATAAAATGTACTTCAGAAGATGTGTGTAGAAACCATTTTGTGAAGCAATCATCTGGCTTAGCCTCATAACGCATGTTATTGTTCTGTACGAAGAGATTTTGAATTTTTCTTAAGAAACAATCCTTATAATGTAAAATAAAAATAGGCCAAATCAACATTACAATGTAAATATTAGTATTCATTATCAGTTTTCAATATTAACAGTACTTAAAATAATCTAAATAATTATTTCTATTCCACATTACAGTATAAAACATTAAAAAATCTACTTTATTTAAATAAAACAAAACAAATCTATTTTTGAACAGTTTCTTTTCATTGCATTGCAGCAAACTTTAAAGCTTACATCAAATCTATTAAAAAATATTGTATAGATGTGTTGGAAATGAACAAATTGTCATGGTCCACATGTCTGCTTTGCCATGTCTGTGTTTAATGTGTTCACCAATGAGCCTTTTTCAGCCCACCTGGGCTCTTTCTAATTGTTTCCCTGTCTCACCTGTGAACAGCACTACTTAAACTCTGTCCACTCTGTCAGATTATTGACAGCATGGTGCCAGTAGATGGCCAGCAGTCGTTTCATGGGCTTGTGTGTTTCCAAGTTAACGTCCCTAGATTATTGCCTTACCAACGACGGACCTCTCCTGCCTTCTGGATATCTGGACACTGACCCCTGCTCTGACTCTTGACTACTGATTCTCTCCTGATCCTGATACTGATAAAGTATCCTGATATCTGATATCTACTGACTGTTTCGGGATCTTAGGCTGATGCTTAAACTGGGGAGTTTCTTTGTGTCTACATCTCCCTCCCTTGTGATCAGGTTACCCTGATCATAGTCCTCGGCCAACCACCACGATACAATTACCTTTCTCAGGATTCCATGACAAATGTTCACAACACTAAAAAGAGAAATGCTCATCGCTTTATCAGCCATATTTACAGTGAAAAAAATGATAGTATACAGCTATACAAATATGAAATATGTTCACATATTTGATTTTAAAAATATGTTAAAATATATTTAAAACCCAATACAATAGCATATGTATATGAAATTGATTTTATTTGTAGTTCTATCACTCCAAAGGTCACTTTATTTCACACACTGGTTTGACAGTTATATGGGCTCTGACCCCTTTATAGATGCTGCTTGTATACTCCCCTGTCACACCTCATTTAACATTATTCATCACACCTATTGTTTTATTGCCATGACATCATCACAGACCTTTGGTTCACTCTGTAGATGAGTTGCTCAGAATAAAAACACTGAGGTGTTCGAGCAGTTCTGGATACTCAGTGTGTTGAGTAGTTTTGATCAGTTCAGGTATATGAGCTAGGACTTGTGCCCATGTTGATATATATATATATATATATATATATATATATATATATACACACACACAACTTTATTACTGGTCCTCACTTTCAAAGGTATTCACAATCTGGCCCCTCCTTATTTGTCTGATCTCCTCCATATTGCCACTCCCGCTCGTGCTCTCAGGTCATCTTCCTCCGTTCACCTTACTGCTCCCTCTGCCCGTCTCTCTACCATGGGGAGCAGCTCTAGAACGCACTTCCATCCGAGATTCGGAACATCAATTCTCTTCGATCATTCACATCTGCACTCAAAACCCACCTGTTTAAACTGGTATACTCCCTATAACTCATGTAAACTGACTGTTTTGTGTAATTTTTTATTTCAATGTCCCTTAGCTTCTTTTAACTCTTATGTAATTTATATTTTTATTGTCTTTTTATTCATTTTTCCTTTTGTGTACGGTGACCTTGGGTGTTTGAAAGGCGCCAAGAAATAAAATTTATTATTATTATTATTATTATTTATTAAGATAAAATTTTCTCACTCATAAATTTTTGTAGGTAATTTCTAAATCTTTAGCTGCTAAATATTGTAGTTGTTTTGATGAAATATTTTATTTTCAGAACTAATTTAAAATGTAAAGTCGAGTGTATAAAAACATCAAGAGCTTTTAAAATCAGTTTTTATCCAGAATTTACTGAGCACTGCATTTAGATTTGTATTTAGTAAAGCTGTGCAACAAGACAGACACTTTACCAGATATAAAAATCCTTAATTCCTAAATTAGGGGAGCTGCTGCTCAGTGCATCAATGTAAAAAGAGGCTAAATGAGTAATGAATCTAAAAATGTCACCAGATCTAGATATTCTGTCACTTCATCTTTTATAGTAAACATTTCCAAGTTGCTCATATTCCCATATTTTGTCTTTTTGAAAGCTTTTTTCATGCAGCTTCATGCAGTAACATCGGTTCAAAATCACAGCGCCTCCTTCTGTCCTACAATTACAGAAACTGTATCAAAGCTCTTCTGCACATAGTAATACTCTTCATTTCTACTTACGTATAATTATGAATGAGTGACTTGTTTATGCCCTTCAAATACAAATGGCTTTAATGAAGTAACGTTGAAAGAAGAAAACTGCACTTTTTGGTAAACCAATTCCATGTTATTTAAAAACTGTAATTAACAATTGTGAAAACATTCAGTCATGAAATGAAGATTGTTTAGATTTTGGAGTCAAGGACTTTCTTTAGTTCACTTATACGCCTACTGATACATGTCAGAACGCAGAGACTCAGCTCTCGGAGCTCTTTGTCCGTTAATGAACAGGCTAAGAAAAACACGTTCCAGTTCTTTATATAATTTACAAACCAGATTTTATTCCACTCACACAAGGTGCAACACAGAGACAGATGTTAACATCTGTACACAGAAAGGAGATTATTCATCTGAAAACATCCATGATAAATGAACAATGTAATCCATGACTGATGCTTCTTTATTGATGCACAATGTAACATCATTTCAAGTTGTGGACTTAAAAAACTTTGAAATGTAAAGTATAGCAGCCCTAATAATTTTCTGTTTTTTTTAGTGATTTGATGAAGGTGATTTTGTCCAATTGGTCTTAAACAATATTAATTCTACTCTTAGAGAATAGCAATCAGAGTGAAACAGACTGGACTTATTGGACATATCTTCTTATTTAACAGGAAGGATTAGTAATATTTACATTTAAAGGCTAAAAGCAACACTGCAGAACATATACTAATATAAAGCTTTCTATTATAAGCATAATTCATCTCATAAAGTTGCAATTCTCAGATCTTTGCAGTAAAAAAGGTACCAGACAAACCTGGTGCACACACTTTATCTCAGTCCATCTTTAGCATTGTGTTGTAGATACAAAAATCAGCTTTCAAATTTATCTGGAAACAAAAACAAACTAAAAACATAATTTACTACACAAAAAAGCACATTACCTCCCAGAAAACAGTTTTTAGGTGCAGACAAGAAGATTTCAGTGTTTCATGAAGATTACATAACAAAGGTGTCAATTTATCATGAGTGAGCAGCAAAAAAAAAGCAAGTAAGTTTCCACGTTGGGTCACAGATATGCAATTTTTACAGTCTGGAAAGAGAAGATGTGAAATGGCCTCTCCTACATGGTCTGGATTAGGACGTGCCCAATATTGCAGCTTCAGCTACCTGCAGCTGGCTTCTTGGTTAGCTGCCAATGATTGAAGGGGTGCAACATTAATTTCAGACATGTTTTCCAAGCATATCAGTTCCATTTGTTTCTCTGAGAGCCCCAAATTCAGAAGAACAAAAGTTTGAAAGGAGATTGAAAGAATAAAAAAATATGATTCTCAGGGGTATTAATTCTTTTACATTAAAGTGTCAGCAAACACTGGACTAACCTGTTTTCACAGCTATCCTGCTGCAAATAAAAACTACCAGATCTAATAAATGGCACCCCTTTTAGATGAAATCACCACAGGAAATAAAGCTCAGAAGTTCTGAAACTGAAATTATATCACGGCGTGTCAGAGAGGCATTAAGCCAATCAGGTAAAGCTGTTTTGTTACACAGTTGGTTCCCAGCTGGTGCAGCCAGAGGAAAATAGCTACAGAGCCTGATGTGTCCTGATTGCAGCTGCCTTGCTCCAACTGTTTCTCTGTGCAAAATGTCTAAAGAGACTGTATATAATAATAATAATAATAATAATAATAATAATAATAAATCTATAATGCATTTTACATTAAGAAATTTCAAAGTGCATTCACATTAAAAATGTAAAATAAAAACATAACAAAACACAAAAAGAAAGAAGCATAAAATCAATTTATAAGAGAAAATTCATGATGAGTAAAAGAAGGTGTAAAAATAATCAAAAAATCTAGTCCTTTTTAAAAACTTTCTGTGGATTTTAGGGACCTATGGGTGTCATGAAAAGTATTCTACAAATTTTGGGTAACAATACAGAAGGCCCTATCTCCCATGATGCTGAGCTTTGCCCTGGGAATGAAGAGGCAGTTTAAGTGAAAGGAGCATATTGTGGTTTGTGGGATGAGTAGTTCTTTGAGGCATGGAGGGGTGTTTCCATATAGGCACAGGGAAGTGGGAAGGGAGACCTTATATTCAATCCTGAGGGAGATGGAAAGCCAGTGAAGGGAGTGGAGAATGGGTGTAATATGTTAATGTTTCCATACCATCAGCTCTGGACATACTGGAGTCTCTGTAGACTAGTGATCCTGTTTAGAAGTGTGTCACAATAGTTCAGTCTGAAAGAGAGCCCAGTATTCTCACAGTCCATCTTCACTGAGGCAGCAGAAAGGAATCTTTGCTTGTTCTCATTCAGCACCCTCTCCCCCTTCCCCTGACAAAATTTTAGATATACTGTAATAATGAACAGCTTCTGTCTTACCTTACACTAACTACACACAAAAAAAGGGCAAACAGTCTATTTTCTTTTTTCTCCAGCTAGTGAGGAAATGCTGATGATTTCACCACAGATGAGCCTCATCCCCTCGATTTACTTGCATTCAGCAGAGGAAGAGGAGCAGACTGCAGAGCTTTAATTCCACACTCACTTTTTTCATATTGTTATATAGTCTTCAGATAGAGCAGAAACTGATTTGTGTTTCATCACTTGAAAATATTGATTCCTTTGGAGCCACAAAAATAGATTTTTCACACTGTCCGATACCTGTAAGGAAACACTGGTGTAAGCACCACTTTTAAGTGTATAGTAGCTCTCTGAGATGCAGATAATGTAGATAAACAGTCAATCAGAAGGGTGGGTGTGGGGGGGATCAAGTTTTCTCTCAGCAAGGACCACTTCATGCACGATGACATTTAAAGCATTTAATGGCATTTCACACCCTGAGAGTGCAGAGGGTCACACCATGCTACATCAGCAAATTCACTCCTAGAAACTGAAGCCACACATTAGTCATGAGCTTATATAGGCCAAACCAGGCACTTTGTATCAGTTATTTATTTATGGCACATAACCATGTGACCATGCAGGAGATCACCTTCAAAATGTCATTTCTCCTAACCATCCGTCTGTCTCACACACTTCATAAAAGTCATCAGCTGAATGAAAAGGAAAGGAAAAAACACAATTTCAAACAGAGAAAGCATTAAGATATAAATAAAAATGCAGAATGCAAAAGAGTACAAAATATTTTAAGAAAAAAAAGAAAAAACATTCGTAAAAAAGTTGGTATTCTGATTAATTTGCATGAATGTCATTTTGTTCTACAGATGTATAAATTAAATGTTTTACAAGTCCAGTTGGTGAATGAAAAGAGCTCTTTGGTATTTTAAAACAGTGAAGTTTTCCACCTGCACGGCACAGTAAACAAGACATTTTGTTCATATGGCTAATTCTGCCATTCAGCATTAAATATTATAAAGCTGGTTACAAAACACAAAGAATCACCATCATGTAAACACTTTAAAAAATATTGTACACTTTATTTAAAGTTAAACTAACTCTAAAGTGCTTCTTGAGCATCGTTGGACTGTGTATCTAAACAGGAAGAAGCCACGTGGCTTCCAGTCAAAGAGGTTTGCAGTTGATCTTCCTACAACATGCTTTGGAAATACATTCAAATATATCACAGCATGCAAGATACAGCAAAAAAGGCCATTACAAATATAGTTGTTTGCAATGGTAAACATGAGTTGGGGTGACTTTTCATGTAATTTTCTCAGTAAACAGTAGATGGCAGCAAAATAAAGCTAAATACTTTACAGTTTTCTGGATAGTCCACAGTATCACAGAATCTTTGGTGTTATCAGTGATAAAAAAAAAAATGCTCACATGCCTATAAAAACAGTTCAGCATGCAAAAAAAAAAAAAAATTAAATTAAATAAAATAAACATACAGCAGAAGCACGGATGTGAGTCAAACAAGAATTTGCACAATGATGACTGTTAACATGAGACCTGACTTTTGTCAAATGTGACAGTTACTGCTACACTGACAAGGCCACTCTCAAAGATAAAGTGCATCAAGTTAGTCAGTCTTATCCTCATGACAAAGAAAATACAATAAAAAAAATTACAGGACTATATTAGTGAAACAGTTTGAGAAAATATGTAAATCCTAAAACAATGATAATTAGACATCTCATCAGTCTAAAGTCTGTAATGCAGTGATTTTGCTCTATTTTTTTATTTGCATTTTAACTCATTTTAACCTATTAGTTTAGCTCAGTATAACATTACTGTTCAGTTTCCTCATTAAACCCACTGAAAAACATTTCAGTGGAACATCCGCTACCCAAAAAACTGTCCCAAATAAACTGCATAGAGGTAACTGCACAAAGCTTTGGTACATCTAACACACCAGCAAATCCACTTACAGTGTCATTGTAAAAGTTGCGTAAACATCAAGAAGGTGCTTGCACACATTTATAAAATGGCAATAAGATGAGAACATTCCAGGTGGTGTGCACCTCATCCTAAGATTTAATGGCATCATAGAGTAATGTTCAGGGTTAAATATTAACAGCTGAGGTCTGCTGAGAAACTAGATGAGCCTGTGCCCGATATGCTCCTGCAGCCAGAGCAGTGCAGGCTGTAATGAGCTCGGCTCATCAGGCACAACCTCAGAGTACATCTGCAGGAGTACCTCTTGCAAAACAAAGAGCAGGGGTAAACTCATGCTCAGTAGCTCATACAGCAGTGTGTAGTCCTGGGTGTTGTCCCTCAGGTGACTGGTGATGGCCTGTGCTGCACTGCGCACATGGCGGGACAGATACCATGGGGCATTACACACAGCGCGAGTCACACTCAGGGGCCAGCTGAGCTGTTTTCTTAAGAACGAACTGCAGGTACCTGCTGCAGGTTGACTCTGCAGGTCTGCTGTACCGCTGGAATGGGAGCTTTCTTCATCAGCAGCACGTCGCTCCTGAACTCTGTGATGGTTCTAAGAGAGGATGATGTGAATAAAGAATTTAGACATTTAACAGGTAATATAGTAGGACAGTTAAACATGAGGGGCACTTACTGAGGGCAGAGAGAAACTCCTCCGCACATTTGCAGTGTTGTTTCGTTGAGCAAAATGAAGTTTGCAGTACAGTTTCCCTGTAAGATTATAAAACATGTCAAGATTAAATATGTCAACAAAATGACATGAATGCTGTTCTGTGTCAACGATATGTGGCTCCTTGAAGACACACACCTTCTTCAGAGTGGAAGACTTGTGCTCCCTGTCGAAGAGCAGTGCTGCAGGTCGAACAGCGAAAACACTCCCTGTGGAAGTAGAGGCCCTCGGCACAGACCCTCTCCACCATGTAAACACGCCTCTCACATGAGTGACATTTGTCACTCGACTGAGGAAACACCCTTTGTACTGAACCACTCTGAGAAAAAGATAAACAGTGAAATCGTTGAAAGGAGATAAAAGATGAGAGCTGTTGGTGTAGATTCTTAATCATCCAGTTCAAGGAAATCCTAAATACCTGAATAAAAGGCAAATTAACTCCTTTTCCAACTTCTTGAAGACATTTCATGTCTCATTTTAAAGGAATTTTTAGTTCTAAATTGGCTTCTGGGGAGTTTCAATCTTTCCAGGAGGTTTCACAGCAAACAACTCTTTGAATCTTGAGACCAAAACATCTCTAATATCTACACTTAATAATTTTCCCTACTACTGCTCCATAACTTAATGAACTGGAAACATTTATTCATAGTTACTTTCCCGTGACACATATGAATAACCCAACATCTTACGTAAAAGGGAAAGTGACTTGGGCATTGAATGTATTGAGGATGACTGGAAAGAGGCGATAGATAAGAGCAACTACCTGTAACAGGCGGAGGGAACCTCAATACAAGATACTCCATAGATTGCATTTCACAATACTTGCAAAAAATTGATACCACCACATCTTCACTTTGCATAATCAGACAGGGAGACCTACTTCGGTGGTTTGTGGGAGTGCAGACTCATCTCTAGATTTTGGACTCACATCGACAATATAATCAATGATATTTTTGAAGTAAAGATAAAAAAAGATCCCAGTATTTTTCTTCTTGGCCTTCTCTCTAAGGTACTACAGCTTCAAATCAAACATTTCTTGAGAGGTTCCTCTAAATTGCTGGAAAGTGTATTATATTTAACTGGATTAAAGCGAGCCCACCAACTATCACATTATGGTACAAAGAGATTCTCAATATTCTCCCACATGAAAAACTGGTGGCAATCACAAAAGGCAAGGTAAGTTTATTTCTAAAAATCTGTTCCCCCTTCAAAACTTTTTTACCAAAAGATTTAAGGGTTTTACGTATGATAGGGGAATTATGCACTTTCTGGAGGAAGACCAAATCATCTGCATAATTATAGCCTTTATCCATAATATTTATCAGCTGCCCTTTGTTGATTATTGTTGATTATTGTTTAAACTAATACTAATGAAAAAGAAAAAACAGTTACTTGCATGACCAACAGAATGGGTGGATGGATCAGTGACGCATGTGAGGCTTAAACTAACCAGCAGTCACTAAAGTTAAATGTCTTCAGTACTTTTGAAAAGAGGTTGAGTTGCTTTTTATTTCAGCACTTTGGTTGGAGGATAGAACATAACAGTTTAGAAGGAGATGTTCTTTTATAACAAGTTAGTGTAGGTGCAGCTCTAACATCTGGCTGTGCAGTTGGAGCAAGACGCTTGGGTGGAGCAGAGAAATCCCAAAGTGCCACGGCAAAAACACACACACTTCTATTCTGTGGGGGCTGCTGGTAATTAAAAGCACAAGGGGCAAAATAAGAAGTTAAAGCAAAGCTTTGATGCAAAACTTAATGCTTTGGTAGAATTACTTGTGTTATAATAATAATAATAATAATAATAATAATAAAAAGAATTATGACAAGAATACAGATCTCAAAAACCAAACATCCTTAATGTTTATACTTTTTGAATATAAACATCTCACTGGAACAAACAGTATGAACTAATTTTCCGTTAAGTAAACCAAATAAGACCAATTGACAAGCGATAAAACAACTTTATGCAAACATGACATGCTTCAACATGCAAGCACTCAATAAGGGAGAATGAGTGCACAACACATACGTGAGTTCATAGGTCCAGGTTGGGATAGTCACCTTGAACACATCAGAGCTGTCTCCTGAGAACAATCCCCTAAGGTGAACAGCTTTTTCCTTTACACTTTTTGTATGAAACTCTCTAACCTGTTGTGTCTGAGCTTTTCTCTGCAGGATGACAAAAGAAAAGTCATCAGTCTCACTTCCTCAGTACACCGAAGCACATTCACTCGCCAACACATGGAGCTTTCTGTTTGTAGACATAACTAGCCAACCTAACCACTTCATGAGCACTGCACAGTTAAATGATCAAAGGCCTTTCTGTTCTACTTTTTCAGCAAAAGGCAACTAAAAGTGTATTGTCTAGAGAGGGAAACAATCGCTTCCCTGTGTGGTAGGTTGGCTGCCTTATTACATTAATTTCACACCCCACTTGATGTGGTTACTCATATTGCACTGGAATACAAAGCTGAGACAAACACTCCTTTAAGAGAAATTAAAACCAAGAATGTCATATCTGACATGAATAATACAGGTTTGAAAAATAATAAAGTCAGTAACTTAAATATCTTTTTAATTCCTGTTACTTTGACATTTAGAGGAGATCAAGTTTCAGTGCTGTAAACCACAACATGAAGGAATGACATCACATTGTACCTTCCAAACTGTGTTGAACAGCGTTTTCTGATAAAATGACTTCGTAAGATAATACTCATAATTGTTTTTGACTGGACTGCAGACATAAAATCCACACAGCAGCACAGGTTGAGCTGCCAGCTGTCTGACCGTCGGTAAAGATTGATAGTTTCTTCTCTTTTTATCCTTGAGTTTCTGCTATCAGTTTCAGCCTCCTGGTGAGACCTTATATTAAATATGTTTTTATGTTAAGAAAAAGTAAGTTATGCCCATTTTCTAAAACCAAGCACAGCATCTTCAGTTACAATTCACATGTGTTGTGCTGCCACTGCCAATTAGAGCCAGATTTGACATGTTCCTGTGACTATTGCGGAGTAATTTGATGTGGTACTGAATACTAATCAAACATTTTACCATTACACTCAAAAGCCAGATTTTCTGACCTGTTGAAAATGGAAAGATGAACCGCATAAGAATGTGGTGTTTAGATGGAGAGAACAAGGTTGGGAACAATGTAGTGAACCTGATTTTATACTCACTTGAGACAAGTTTCTTATTTCATTACTTGTTTTAAAGTAATTAAAAATTATTTTTTGGGTGTAAGCTAGAAAGAAAAAAGGGTATTAGGTACATAATGAGGGTCTGAAAACCATGTCAGCTATTTGAAATATTTTCATAAAGCAAAATTTTGTTTGAGTTTGAGGGATGTCGTCATAAACATGTGATTCATAGACAAATAAGTTAATGTAAACTTAACACAAAAAGTAAGGAAGCATTAAATGGCATTAAATCTTACACCATTATTTATTTACATTTTAAATAGTGCCACATATGTAAGGAAAATGTATCTGTGGGATGGGCAGCAGAGTTAAACATGCAGGCTGCAGCTATGAAAAACTTCTTCTCTGTCAATGCCCAACAGCTTTTTCTGCTACTGACTTTCATGTCATTTATTGGTTTGAATTACTGAAGTCTGAAGATTTCTGAATCTGAATTAATTAATTTAACAAACAGTGACCTCAGTAGAGTGTGGAATGCCTCTACACAGCCACACCAGTCTGTCACCTCCTCCTCATGCTGGTCACCAGCAGACTGCTGTGGGATGGCCTCCCATTCTTCAAGCTGCAAGTCAGCCAATGTGGCTGTGTTGGTCACTCTGGCACAAACAGCATGCCCGAGCTGATCCCACAAGTGTTTAATATGGTTGAGGTCAAGACTGCAGGCAAGTCATTCTGTCCTCTCCATTCCCAAATTCTGGAGATGGTGTCAGATAAATTGCCAGCATTCCCAGTAAGCATTGCTACATCAAAGAAATAACTGACCAAACACAAATTTACTTACTTTTCATGCTAAGTTTATAATATATGAAGTTTTTTAAATAATAATAACACAGCCCCATATGTACATGTTACACTGATAAAGGGAAATAATAGTCATGGATAAAAAAATATGTATTAAGCTACTTTATGGTTTTCATAATAAACTAACTTCATGACATAGTTGATGAATCTTACTTTTTTAAAAGCTTTCCTTCCATAATAAATAATTCAAGATGGTGATTAAAGATACATAATAATAATCTAAACAGCTCATATGTGCATGCAGTCCAGCCAATTTGTCCCAGCAGAACCAAGATTGCACAATGGTCCATTTGTGTGTCTGTCTCAGTTAATGCCAGGCTTGCAGGCCTGTTCTTGCCATTTCTGTTGGGCTTTATAATTGGGTACTCTGGCTAGACATTACACAAACCAAAATGTATAATCAGGATATAATATACTGTATAATCAACATTCACTCAAAGGACCTCTGGGGATCCAAACCTGCAGCAGTGTCAAAGGTGTGAAAAAACAGAACAGAGAAGATATAGAAGAAGCAAGAGATGCTGTTCACCTCAGACATGTGCTCGTCCACCTCCCTAAGGCGATGGAGGATTCTTGTCATGAAATGGATTGCTGATTGGCGAGAGGAAGGAGAAGCAGGAAGTTCTGGACTCTCAGTCTTAGGTTGGGGCCTCGTTTCAACAAATGTTTGATCGACATGTCTGAGCTTCACTAAGGTAAAATGATGCTGGTCCTGAGGCCGGAGATGGGGTTTGGGCAGAGTCTTTGGAGGAAGGCGGATTAACTGTTCAGCTGCTTTTCTGATACTGACTTCAAACTGAAAGGGATGATACACATAGGAACTCTTTATTTTACCTACACTGATTAATGAAGTATGTTTTAGACAGCCAGAAAAATGCATTCAAACA
This sequence comes from Melanotaenia boesemani, assembly GCF_017639745.1. Classification (NCBI taxonomy): domain Eukaryota; kingdom Metazoa; phylum Chordata; class Actinopteri; order Atheriniformes; family Melanotaeniidae; genus Melanotaenia; species Melanotaenia boesemani. Next base: position 20,725,827 of record NC_055682.1, read on the forward strand.
ACCTTCTATTTGATGTGACATTTTACAGACAGTTTTTTTTTTTTTTTTTTTTTGACTCCTTTGGACAATTTATGTTACTCCAGGCTACCTGTGTCACTGAAGGAGGTTTGGGTGGTACCAGAGGGCTGGGTTTAACAGGAAGACTCTCAGTCAGGTCAAGAGGAGTGAGCAGCAAGGACCTCTCACAGTCAGACTGAGATTTTATAAAGGAGTGGGAAAAGTTTTAATTAAAAGGTACAGAAACAGACAAAGCAGAACATTAGAAGCTGGAAATAACAGACAAGAGGAAAGTTTTGCATCATTCAAAGCACAGAACACTTCTAAACAGCAGCTGACAACACAGGAAATTTCAAACATATTTATGAACTATGGAAAAGAGCAAAAATGTCTGTTTTAACTTTGCGTACTTAGGAAAGATGTAAAACAAATTGTTTAAGAAGACAAATATACAGCTAGATACACAAATGTAACTGTCCTTGGATTCTAAGCTAAAAAGAATTTAATACACAACACTAATATAAAACTCATGGTTGTGTTTTTACCTGCGTTTTGCGAATGGTGTAGCTAGTTTTATTTTCAAACTTGGCCTGCAGCTGGGTAGCCATTGAGCGCACTTTATTTTCTTTGGGATCCTGATCATCTCGCACTGAGGCGCCGTTACTGGACAGATTGGTGGCCTGAAGAGGAGCAAAAAAAAAAAAAGAAAAAAAGAGGAAAAAAATAAGTAAGAATATATTAAAAGACCATTGTACATTTGTGCTAACAGACTGTATTTTAACAAACCTCCAAATAGCAGAACTTTCGCCTTCTTTTGTAAAATGGGTCTGTACCGTCTGACTTCTTCTCATCCTGAAAACACAATTACTCACTCATCACTGAAATAAAACAATTTTCACACTGAGACATAATAAAATGCTTAAAATACTTGGGGTACACACAGAAAACAAACATTGGAAAGATAAACTTGTTTTCTGTGGATTAGATTCAAACAAATAAGGTGCAGGTGGAGTTACCTTTGGCACTCGTTTCCTGGGCAGTGCGAGGTTGAGCACATTATTATTATTTCTGACTTCCTTGGAGGGATAATCTTTATTGTTTTCATCCACTCTTCTGGGTTCTGCAGCAACAAGCATACCTGACGCAGGTAGAGGTGTTCCACGAAAAAGCTCATAGAACTTGGATAAGTAAGTTATTATGCTTGTTTTATCAAGCTCCTGGTTGTCACTTAGCTCCTTCACAGATGCGAAAGGTCGAATCCCAAATTCCCGTTCGCTGATGTCAAAAGCCAGCTGCAGGTTCGCAGCGTGATCCTCCTCATTCAGTGAGTCAAAATCTCTGATAAAAGCAGGCAATGAAAGAGGACCCAAAGTAAGGTTAGAACAAGGCAATATACAGTATGGTAAGTTATTACTGCAATATATTGTGAGTTGTCATAATTTTCTGGTTCCCAGCTCCCCTGATTCTTCTACAACAGACATTAAACTCTCCTGTAACCCCTTTACCTACGACCTACTTATCGAATCGGAATGAATGGTAGGACAGGAATGTGGCAGTAAGAAACTGAGACTCTTTGAAGGAATTATGTCTTGACAGGGCCTTTCATACTTTCATTTCTACACATCAGGTGACTGGGAGTGAGCAAGTGTAAGATTATCTACTCACTGATATGAACAGTCAATGTAAGCCCAATGGGAGCTTAACTTCCCATCAAACTTCCAGCCCTTCCGAAGAAATTGTTTCTCACATTGCAACAAAACATGGCAGCAAATTACTTTGAACTGTAGCAAAAATGGGTCAGATGTGTCTGCCTACACTGACAGTGTGCAGATATCATGAGAAGCAATGTAAAGAGGAGAGCAGTAACCTAGCAGCAGGACACACAAACATTGGGGTTATTCAGAAAGTGCTGAGGAACACTGTGAACCTGCTCCCCTCGCTGCTCTGCTGACAGGCCTGCATCTGAAGGGACCAGAGGGAAAATGCCAGCGCTTCCTGGAAACTTACAGGACCACATGAAATTGCCCTGGCATGTGCCGAAGTATGAAGGCAATAATTAAAGGGTGAGGGGATATAATTACTTTTGTAAATGTACTAATCTGCTGTCTGAATAGGCTGCTGCTGAAAAACAGCATGGTATAGTTTTATTTTTTTTTCCCCCTTGGACTAAAAGATCATTTTTCTATTTAGATGCAGAGGAAAAACCACATTATATAAAACACAAAAAACACAGTAACAGAAAAAAAACATCTGTCAGAGAGTGCCATTTCAGAAAACAGACAAAAGAGAAAACATATTCTCTACAGTATTTTTTGTTTGTTTTAATTGTTATTTCTGATTTCAGTTTGCTGGCATCATTTCTGTGGGTAGTATAACAAAGTAAAGTAAACTGGTTTAATATTTACTGCAATTTCAAATGTGTTTTCTTGCTCAGTTTTTAGCCAGACTTGTCAGTCAGATGCTAGCTAGCTCACCTTTAAGTCTCGTCTGTCAACCACAGTTAAGTCACTTAACATCACTTAGAGGTTGCATTTGTGGACTAGCAGTACTAGGAGATTTGCTTTTTACAGCATATCTATCTTAATAAATATTTTCTGTTTACACCATATAAAACCAGAAAACTATATGTTAAGTATCTTCTTCCATCTATCAGGAGACCGTGAATGCAGCCGAAAACACAGATCAGTACCAAGCTGTAATTCCAAAAATACATAACACACCTGTAACATAAACGGGTATGATCATGTGCATGCATGTCTACATTAAATTCAGGCTGAGGTGGAATTGCACTAAATGACACTGTTTATCTAGCAGACTAGCTAGGGTATGATCTAGTGTGTCTTACGTACATCAGCTGTGGTTTGAACCTGTGGATGAGAGCACAGAGGGTAATGCCGCTTCTCCAAGATGATGCCAAGTCGGTGATTGACACATTCTTGTAGCCCTCCGTCTGTTTCTGGCACCATGTAAGAAGCCTTGATGGTCTGATCACATACTCTACAAAAGAAACATACAAAGGCAGATTTTTTTTCAGAGCAGTCAGATTTCTCACAATAACACCAGAGAAGGACAAGAAGGGACAGAAAAACCAGTCATGCAAACCATCAGGAAATTCAATTCGGAGAATGATGTCACAGCCACACTCAACAAACCTTTTTAAATAAGGTGGGAGACGGTACTGAGGTATGTACTCGTCTCTGTCTGGACTTGCTGGTTGTCCTTGTGTAATCACTAATGTAACTTTAGTAAAACAAACAACATATAAAGCGTCTTTCTGCTACAAGCACAGATAAGATCTAACTTTATGTTTAGTGTTTGCCTCAAGCATTAAATAATTTTACCTTCCATAACTGAAGTCCAAAAACTATGTGGGTGTTTTATTTTGTGTTAATGGTGTAACTTCGAAGACAGAAACATACTGAACTTAGAAAGTGGTGCTCAAATCTCAGCTCTTGACTTTTTTATTCCTTAAACTGGAGTTAAAATTAATTACTTAAATGTATTTGAACAAGACAAAAATAAATAGGCAGATTTTGGCCACTATGTCACAAAAGGAGGAAACTGAGTCAGTGGGATCACTACCTGGAATAACCTGGAGATGAGTCTGAAGCACTTTTGCTTTGACTGTTGACTTCTGAAACACTTACCTTGTCTGCTGAGATTGACTGGTCGCCGTATTGTAGCAGCACGCTCCAGAGAGCAGGAATTAAGCTCTCCAGTAACGTACAGGTGACGCACCTGAAACAGCAAGGGACAGGGACAATGGTTACAATCACAACCTTTTGTTCATTTTGATTAGTTACGTGAAGATTTACTCACCTGATGAGGCCTGACACAAGCGGAATTAAGGTTAGGATATCGGGTTCCTGGATCTATAGTGTATTGTTCAAAGTTTTTAGCAATGTTTTCAGGAGTTGTTTGTGGTAGTAGTCTGTAAATACTCTCCCTAAAGAAAACACACACACACACACACACACAAAAACATGGTTAGATCTTTCAATTTAAATTGCACAAAAATGTTCATAAATATAAAGTCTGTGTACCTTTCCGCCAGCACTTCCAGGACTGTCCGACCCTCAGCCCAGCTCTTTACCATCCAGGCTGTATCAAAAGCAGCCAAGAAACCTCTAGCACAACCTGTTCCCATTGGCCAGAAGGGCTGTGCAGGATAAATTAAACAGTGCTTTGGTGTTGTATCCATAAGGAGACAAAATTTCTTTAAATGTAAAATATAGAATTGCAAAAACTGTAAGCAGGTTAAAAACAACAAGTCTCCTGTTTAGTGGTGTGATGATGAGTATTCTGGTCAAACAAAAGAAAAGGTGATTTAATACAGATGGACATAACATGATGTACTTCTAATGAGACATCTATTGCACTGAAAACACTCGTGGACAGAGCAGAAAAGCATGATTCAGTTAATTAAGTAGAAAAATGTTGGAGTCTAATTTTGGAAAATAAAACCAAAGAAACAAGGAAAACAAAGGAAAAATCTGGATAAAACATTTCTCAGTGCATAAAGAAGAAAATGCTCAGGAATCATGTTTTTTTTTGCAGTTTTCCAGGCTTGTCTGGAATTTAAGATATGCTTTTGCTGCTCTGTTCGTTATGTTTTGCTTTGCAATGTCACATACCAAAGGTCTGATTTCAGACATTGAATTTTTTAGACATATTTCTTTTAGTGGGTGTTTTTGTAACCTTTATGATCTGCCTGCACATGTTCATAGAGCCACATTTAACATCTCCTTAAATGTACAGTACATGATGTTTTTCTCCCTCTACGCTTCAGAACCACCAACACCAACTACGTGTGACTCATGGCAACATCAAGATGAGTCCATGCCCAAAGAGGAAGCAGGCCAATTCACAGAACGGGGCAACAAGAACATCAACAACAGCTGCCAGCATCGTAAATGGCCCCACTTTCCTGTCTCTCTGACCTTCACCAGCAGCATCTGGCCACAGGAATTTCATTATCCAAATTTTCTCAGGCAGTCAGGGCCTGAACTGAACTGAACTTATTTACTTTACTTGAAATGTTTCCGTACCTCTAGCAGACTGTCGCCAACCAGCGCCACCAGCAGCTGGTGTCCAAATCTCTCCCTGACCAGAGCAGCGTTGTCAGAGGCATGCATGCTTGTGAAGTCAAACATTGCTACATCTGGCTGCCCGCAGTGGTTCATGGCAAACTCAAGCATGGGAAGCTGGTAGTTGGTGCCATAGTCAGCAGCCTCTTGGGCGTAGCTCAGAAGAGCTTCCTGGTTAACGTTTTCACTGCTCAGCAGCATCTGAGTGTCAGCGTAATCCTGTTTGAACAGAAACAGGTTCACACACAGAGAAAGCTTTGGCTTCTTCATTAGATTCATATTTGCATAATCTTTTTAGCAGCACACAAAAGTTAAAAAGCATTACTATGTCTAATATTTCTTTTACAAATTACCTAATTTCCTCAAGAGGCTTTGCCTTTTTGCAGGTTACCATGGAAAATAACTAGACCTAATTAATGAGCGCAGTTTGCAGATGTGATAACAAAATGTCAAATTGGAGACCCTTGACAATCTGTCTACATCTCTAACAATGGAATTATAGGAAATTTAGTTCAAATTAAATCTCAGCCTGACTGCACTTTGGACTCAGTTTTTCTAAACCAGTCAGTTCTAGTACAATACCTGTATGACACAGCTTTAATAAAAGTTAAAAAAGTATGATTAGTCCTTGTTATCATGATAAAATGATCATATTAACAACCATTTTATGTTTTTTCTTACATTAATGACAACTCCTTTGTCCAGCAGGCTTTGTTTTTTAGCAGTCATGACAAAGTAATGTGTGTTGTCCTTGTAGTACACAATGTTCTCCAGATCAATACCTGGAAGACATGGTACAGTTTCAGTATGACTACAACTCATGAGAAGAACCACAAACAACTTTTCAATGATGAAGGCTAATTGTTAAACAATGACTTAACAGACTGAAATATCAATATTTGCTCTGCCTCACATATTTCTGTTCCAGCTGCTTATTTTATTAGGCTGGACATTAAGAATATGACTTGATACCATTAACTTAATTAGACCTTTTCTGTGAAAAAAAAAAAAAAAAACACCATTACCCACCTCATTTTATTTTTCTCATAAAATAGGGTAAGAAATGAATCTGTCTGATGGCAAAATCCCAACTATTACAGCTATGGAGAATTATTTACCAGTTACAGTGTCTTTTAAAGAGCTTGTGGTAGGTTTATAAAACTTTTTGTCCATTTAAAAAAGCTTTTTCTAGTGAAAGACGTCTATTGGAATGTATTTCTGTGAAATACGGACCTTAATAAACTATTTTCATTAAAAAAATTCCCCCAATAATCTTACATTTCTGACACATTTATATGCACCCAAGTATTTGGAAGCAACAAAGATTTTTTTTCCATGAACACTGAGCTTCTCGATGACGTGTGTGTGAGGCCATGCAATCTACTCTCATTGTACACAATTGTGTGAGAAGCTGGTATTATCTCAGTATATCTAATAATAAATGAAGTTTATCAAATAAGTCAATGACAACACCATGACTGCCAACCAAGCTCTGGTTGTGTGCTCATGTAACATATTTACATAACAATAAAAACTAATATAAGCTTGATGTATTTGATCCGTTTTGATTGGTGGATTAAAATGTCTGCATCAAAAATCACCTGTGACAACAATCCCTGTGGAATATGTTTAACTTATCAGATCCCTGAAAACCAAGTAAAAAACTGTTGCCATGTATGGCCTTTCTGAAAACTGATAATTGTTTAATAATTTTGATTAAAATGTTAAATCTTATCCAGCCTCTCTAAAATGTAGCTTCCCCCATATCTATTATATTTGAGATTTCTCCATCATCAGAGATGTATAGAGATATTTCATACATTTATAACTGGTCATTACAAAAAATAAAAACTTACTGTTAAAAAAAAAAAAAAAACTCTGTAAATGATTTTCTGTCATGTGGAAGTCTCTTGGTCTGTGTTTCCCCACCTGTCTCCTCCTTCAAGTCAAGAAAGAACTTCTGGTTAAAGATGAAGGCCACTCCACTGATCTCCTCTACTTTGGCCTCTGCAGTGGAGTTCCTGTTGATGAAGTTGGCCGTGATGGCAATAGCCAGTTTACCTCTGAACTCCTTCCTTTTGAAACCTAGGGGAACAAAAAAAAGCACAGACACAAACAGTGAGATAGGAACGCTGGTCTTTCCCAGTAAACATTAAAGTCTTATCAACTTGCCTGTTCAGACCAAATGAAATTTAGCTTTAAATCATAATAAAAAGACAATTATTTCAGCATAATGTAAGTGTCAGTTTATCCAAGGACAAAAATCCATGTATCAAATTATCTGTCATTCAAATTAATTATGTTTTGCTCAATTAACTTTCAGAACCAAAAAGAAAAAAAGAGTTACATGTAAAACTTCAGACAATATGCCTTTTAGAACAATTTATTCACAGTATAACACAGAAAAAAATTAATTAAGTTTTTTATGGGATGTTTAAGGAATTGGATAAAATGTTTGAAGCTTCATTATAACTTTCAGTGGACTTCAAACAGACTATTTATGATTTTACTGGAAAATTTTCAATCCTAAACACTAGTGACTCACAAAGAAATTGCCTGTTTCTAAAGCTAGAAACAAATGCAGGACATAAGGAACAAAATGACCTGATACTCACTAAAGTGAAATGCTATATGGGCTAGTAATAGTAAAGATGTTGACTCTGAGACTGTGCCAACATCTTCATAGTCATCTTATACGAAATCACTCTTTCCTAATGCAGCAACGATCAACAGCTCTGATTGCATTTTATTGTTTTACTGAAACTAGGGAGCACACAAGCACAGAGAAAATCATTTCCCCCAGGGTTCTTCATAATTGGGGAATGAGCTAAACGTCTTGTTCTGCCCTAAAATTCCCTTTTAAGGAATAAGCATTTGATCTGAATTGGTCATTAGATGACAGCATTTCTAAAAGAAAGACTGAAAACAGTTAGAGTCCATCATGAATGCATCAGCTGCTGGACTGGGCCTCCACGCTGCTCTATTTTTGTAGCTTTTCCCCTTTGGGAGAGATTAATAACTCACATGAGTAGATATTAACAAAAGGTGAGTTTCAGTTATAGTTTTAATGCCAGACAAGTCAAATATATAAATATAATGTTCAGCTGCAAATCACTGCTCTTTTTAGGAAGCTGCTCTATGTTAAGGTACATAAAAACTACTAGTAAGATACCAATAAGCCTGGGAGGAGCAGCAGGATTTTACCCTTTGTCGTCACACAGTTGTCAAATCTAAAAAGTACAGAACATCCTTGAGGCATCCCATACTCTTCAACGCTTTTTGTCTTCTCACCTTCCAGAGTATTCCTGCGCCCATCGGCCCCCACCACGACATCGAACTCAAAGTTAGCCACAGGGTGATCAGCAGGTCGGATTGCAGCTTTCCACCCAATCCCTGCATGACAGAGAGCAACAGAGAATGGTGGAAAAATTTTTTTTTCAAATACTGGATATAAATGAAAGGAACACCCTTGTAAGATGACTTTTCCATAACGTGAAATCACATGAGGATTTTTTTTTCTTTGAAGATGCTTCATAGACCACACATAGACACATTTGTGCTGCTTTAAGTTAGTCAATGCAGAGATAAAAAAAAAAATTAAATGAAAAATGAAAATATATGTGTCAGTTTGGGTTGTTATACAAATAATATCTTTTTTCTTCTTTCATAACTAATATTAGCCATTTTAAGCAGGCGGTGTGTCGCTGCAGGAGTGTGAGACCAGCTTGGGAGTTTGTGGCGTAATATCAGCATGTGGAAAATACATTCCATGAAGTGAAGGGCACAGCTAAGTTGGTCACAGGGAGGATAAATCTGTCTCTAAATTTAGGAGAGGCTCTTGTTATTATCAGTATATCGATATTAAAGCTTAAGCGACACACAAATGTGTGCTGGTGTTTTCCTCTTCTGAGTTTCAGGACAGTGTGAGATGGTAGGAGGCACTGAAGTGCTTATCTACAATGCAAAGTAATCTAGAACTGAGGCAGTAAATGTCATTTTGTTCTAAACAAAAGAAACCTGTGTTCAATCATTTGCATCATGATACGTAGGCGCAGGTCTACATCTGAGTAAGATCACTCACAGGGATGTAAAGCAAAGTACCATCTACATCTAATGAAAACAATATCAGTGCCAGTGTTTGCCTCCTGTTTATTGGTGGCTGTCAAGGTAATTAAATCCTGCAGGATGAGAAGTTTGTTGCTGCCCAACCAGCCTTAGAGCAAAAGCAGCACAATGGGAGGTTACACACAGATTCTCCAGGAAGCGACACAGTATCTGTCTAAAAACACATTACACTTCTCACTCTTCAAACTAAATGTCACAGCTTTATACTTTCCATCTGTTTAAATGTCTCCCCTCCCTTCCACCCACACACACACACACAAACCTCTCAGATCATAATCCAACTCTCAGTGGGTGAATATAAAGACATTTTTAACCTCCTGTTTGGACATGTACAGTATTTACAGTGAATATGTGATACCTTCATTTTCCTGATCCTCTGGAGGTTCCAGCAGCTTGACAAACTCAACATTGATGTGAAAATCCACTGCAACAATCAAGGCAACTTTCAAGAGGATCAGCTGCAGTTGCTGAATGCCTGTTAGAAACACACACTTATTCATATTTGCATAAACATGTGAAACCCTATTGAATTATCTGCTATGTCATCTTGACATTACAGAGAGCAAACCTTGCTTTTGGCCTAATCCTTCTCTAGGAGACCTCTAACTCCGCTGAAGAAGCTGAGTTACTCAATGATAGGACAGTGGATAATGAGATTGACTGTACTTTGGATGCAAATGAGTAATAAGGTAAAAGTTAAAATTGACAAGTGATATATGATTTGTACCTTCACTTGTAGCCATGGAATTTGGTCAATTATAAAAAGAAGAATGGATATACAAGCAGTTCAAATTGGTTTTCTTTGCTGGCTGGCTTGACTAATATAACAGAGGAATACTACATAATTTAAAGAGGAATTTTTGAGATAGAAAAGATACTTAGAAGGAGAAGGTTGGGGTTTAGAGGGCTTAATAACATATTGGTATGATAACAGCGAATGAAAAGCGAAAGCAAAAGCCAGCTGCCTGTTTTGTTTCTGTAAAGTCTGATACTCACTGATATGATCTATGGCGCCAGCACAAAATTTTCCATAGAACTTTTTGGCTCCAAGACCTCGCAAATCATGGATGGTATAGGGCCAAAGATGGAGCACATTGTTTCTCGAAAAAGAGTCCCTCTTCTCAATCACCACCACTTTGGCCCCCATCAAGGCAAGTTCAATGGCAGTCCGCAGGCCGCAGGGACCTCCTCCGATGATGAGGCACTAAGGAAACAATGACAAGTTGACCTCATTACCAACACAAGGTGCAGAGTAATGTGGCTACATCATGGTAACACCTCTGTCATATTATCAACACAACGCTGAGACTTTTCCTGCAGAAGAGTCTGAGATGAAAAATGATTACATCTCACTAGTAAACAACATGCCCAGAGCTTTATAACATCTTCATAGATCATGAGGAGAATCAGCACTTTACTGCTCTGCTTGAGTATTTAGAGACCTTAGAGTGTCTCACTGAAGTACAGAGAATGGCTTGTTAGACAAAACAGCATGTAAGCAGGAGACTTTGAACATGACTGAAGTGATGCATTTATCACAAAACTACCCCAGGGAGCATGAGTGAACAACCTCTACATGTTTAAGGAGTTATTCACGCACCATCTTCACCAAAAAGTGAAGTCATTTCAGTGCGGTTACAGCATCTGTCTCAGCATGTGCAGTTAAAACATGAGATCATACTTCTAAATGATAAATGAAAGATTTGATGCATCTGTGCTGGCAAACTCTGCCTTTTCCCCCCTTTGAACATAGTAAGAAACATTACATAGACAAGTGTGTGAGTGTGATGTGCTTATTGTGCACAGCGTGAGTCCTGCTTTGTTCAGCACGTGGACAGTCTCCTGGATAATCTCACTGAATCACAGTTGAAAGCATCTTTGCGTTAAAAAGCTCTGTTATTCAGCACAAAGAGGCAGAAGAAATGATTTTTACTAAAGGGCTCACTTCCTGCCATTCTGTGTGTCGATCAACAGGAGTTAAAGAAACATACTCCTGACAGCACCTGCTGCTCACAGAGCAACATTACATACCATAATATCCAGCAACAAAAACACCAAAAACGTTTTTCACTTATTTTCCTTTGTTGTGTTTAATAAAATGTGTTTTTCTAATTTGAATCTTAAAATGTGTTTTCTGTTGTGTTTTGTGTACTTTTGTTGTTTCTGTACTTTATGAAATATTGTGTTTATATGTTTGCTGTAGAGATTTATTCATTTTACAAAAGAGTTGCAGTTTCTGTTTACTTGTTGTTTTTAGTGTTTGGCTGTTTTGTGACTTTTTAAGAAGCTATTGTGTTTTCTGGTTTTTACTTTTTGTGAATTGTCTAGTTTTGGCATTTTGATGTGCAGATTAAATTATTTGTATGTTTTGTGAATTTTAATGTGCACAACAATATACCATTCCGTTTACAGTTTTGCTGTTTTCTTTGGATTTGTGAAATATTTTTTGTTGTCATGCTGTATTCTTGGTTTTCTCAGGCGTGAAAGACACACAAGAGGTTGATGATCTGTCCAGACAAGCCTGCCTGTTGCTATTGTTATTTTGTTTTTGTTTTCTTTTTAGAAAACCAGTACATTGACTTTTCTAACAACCAGAAACACATGGAAGAAAACATAATTTATATAAAAAAAACTAAACAAATTCACAACTTTGCACAGTCTCAAGTTTTCTCTAAGCTCATGTCTCTGTTTATATGTCTCTATCAACCACCAGCAGAGACATGCTGTTTGTGTAAACACTTTCTATTTACCGATATATTGTTGCAGACGACAGGCTTTCCTGAGGTCAGGTACCACACCTGCTGAGTCAGGTCACACGTTTCCTGTCAGCTTCCCACCTGTGACCTCATTCTCCTCTCTGTCCGATCTCAGCCTGACAATTGTCTCCCACCCTATTAACAACTCCTATCTGACAGACTGAACAAACTCAACATGTCCTGTAAACACACGGTGCCATTCATTCCCTTTAAAAAAATAATAAAATAAAATAAAAATGTTCATATTAATTGTGCCCATTAAACTAATTTCTCAATTTTATCAGACCTGATCTCTCTGAGACTGCAGAATCTGCAGATTTAAAGCAGAAATTACCGGTCATAGTAAAAATGGATTATTTTGTTCGAGTGTTTCTGACAGTTCGTCTGACCTACGTCAAACTAAGCTGGCATTTTGTTGGCTGGGAATGAGAGTAAGAGCAGCGTTGAGTTTGGCTGTTGGAGAATGTTCCAGACCAGGAATGGATTCATCTCGGAGAGTCCTCTCCTGGTTTTTTGTTACAGCAGAGTTTGGCAACGTTCTGTTAGTTATCGTGGAGACAATTCACTGTTTTTAAGCAACATTAAGGCCAAATGTTGACGACAGCCCAGAAATTAAGCAGAGATGCAAACACTGAATTGTTCAGGGGGAGATACAGCAGTCAGATTCAGTAAAAAGATGATGTCATTGAAGTCAGCTTGAATATTTGTTAAAAGTTTCCCCACAGAGTTTTTGACCTTTGGTAATATTTTACATGTGGGTCATCTTTTCTCTTTCTTTCTTTTTCTCCCTTTCTTTCCTTTTAAAAATGAGAAACACAGAACTATTTTATAATGGTTTACTAATATTCCTCTTATCTACAGATAAAAGTCATATTGTAAGGGATGCAGCAATGAGCCAGAAAAGGATGGGAAGATTTCAACAATACACACAATTTATTTAGCTTAAATAAAAGTGAGCCTCAGACTCAGTTAAAGAAAAAGTCCACTAGACATTTTTAAGTCTAACCTTTATACATCCCATCTTTTTCATATGAAACTAAAACAAGAAGTGTCACAATAGTAGAAAATTAAATATGCATTGCCTCGCGAGAGTCTGATGAAGAGTTCTGAGAATTACTTGCACCGTGGATTAAATAAAAATATATATGCATTTTGTTGTACACATTAAAACTTTATGAGACACACACCATGGCAGCTCGTCACTGCTGCCAGTGGTCAGGCCATAAAACACAGATGACATCATATCCTGTAAAAAGTTGTTGCTAAAGCAGCAATAAGATGAAGAGGCGCTGAGTGATATTACATCTGTCCCTGAAGGAGAGCTGAGCCGTCATAAAAAACAAGCTGTAACCAAATGATTCCCGCAGAGAGAAGATGTGGAAGCAGATTGCCTGCCCTATGAGCAATGAAAGCCCTATGCAATAAAATATACACACAATCCGGCAGTTCAGAAGTTACATTTTTCTCTACAGTTCTGTGTATGTTCAAATTTACAAAATCTAACTGAAAGGATTCAGCTCTGAAGTGCAGTTAAGTTCCACTTTCTTTCTTCAAAACGTTTAATCTTATTACCTATTAAGGCCTAAATGAGACAACACCGATAGTGAAGCTGAAGCTCACACCAAAGCATTTCAAACACATTTTAATAATAAGCTGGGCTCCGCTCCAGCCTTTTGAGAAAAGCCTTTCAAGAGCATTGCGCAGGTTCTGTACAACTGGAGCCAAATAATAAAGGCTGCTGAGTGATGCCGTCTCTTTCTACAATAAAAACACTCTGTGAAGCAGGAACAGCTGATGGCTGAAAGTTAATCACACATGTCCAGGTTTCAGACTGTTCCTCAATACCTTAACTTCCCCCAGCCCCAAAAAGCACAGGATATTTTAAAGTTTGGACCACGTTATGTCCTTAACCACTTCATGATGGGGGTTGTTGGGTGACATCCGGTTACGAAGTATATTAAGAATACTTGTTTTGTGATCTGTTCTGTCATAAAGCACATGTCCTGCTTGTACCACTGAGAGAGAGTGTGGTACTGTTAGGGCTCATACACAATACCGTATTAAAAAAAAAGACACCCTGCAGTTTACCCTAACCCTAACAACATGTCAGTATCGTCATGTAAGATGATGTTATAAAACACTTCCTAATACATAAAACTTTAAGGATGCATGAATATAACTTTTACTTACAAACTTTCATGCACCTCTGTTAAAACTTTATCACTTCCCATTTTAGGGAAATTGGTGTGCATTCATGACATGACCAAGATAAACTGAGAGCCACATGGATTGTTTTAAATTGCCAAAAGATGACTGTAGTTACAATCTATCAGTTAAAAAACACAATCAGACCAGTTTTATGTCTTACCCAGTCCTTTTTTTCAGATTTGATCATTTTCCTCAGGCCATCTCCTAAAATGTCTATTAATTTCTGCAAAAATAACACGTGACGTGTTAATCAAGATCTATCACTGCTGGCTTTATTCATGAATCATTGCATCAAGAGTGTGTCCATGCAAAATGGGAAAAATGAGGTGTTGCTACCTTCTACATGATGACACAACAGCAATCTGTGGGAACATAGTGAAGAAATAAATTTGCTGGGCTAAAAGCTGTACTGAACTGGACTGTTCTCAATAGAAAAATAAAACATTTTTGTCAGAAAAGTATCAATCCAGCAGGCTTTTTGGCTGAGTTGCTTGTGTTGTGATTTTTATTAAATGTCTGGTGTTGATTGTACCAGCTGTATTATCAAATGTTTTGCATCAAAGAAGACATGGACATTGCTTTAAAATCAGATTGTGATCAGTCATCTCCAGAGTTTCCAAAACCACTTATCAACACACAAAAATAAATAATTCTGTGAGAAGCCCGCCCATTTCATCCATGTGAAATGAGACGTACTAACTTTCTAACCTCATGACTGACTTTCATACTAAACTGAAAACATAACAATAGCTGCCTGGAAAAGAGCAAACAAATATGCCTTAGGAAATCCACATCCACTGAATTTTTGCCTTTATTGCACAGGTGAAGCAGAGACATGGACAGGAAATATGGGCAAACCAGCCAAATGAAATACTGCAGAGGTTCAGCCTCAAGAAACAGTAAAAACACACCACTGCTGAGGGCATTTTTATGTACCCTAGCCACTGAGCCATCAGCTTCCAGCGGGAAAGATATCTAAGAATTTATGGTATAAGGTCTGGAGAAGGGCCAGAAGAAGAAAAAATATAGACCGAATCAGAAATATTGCATAAAAAAAGTTCAGACAGTGTAATGTAGATAAAAGCATTACGCAATGATTTGCAAAACTGTATTTCAAAACCCTGTACTGGACTGAAAATAGTCAGAAGATATATATCAATGTGTCAAATGTGTCTGTTTTTTAGAGCATGGTATAAAAATGTCAGCAATATCACTGAGTGTAAAACCAGCACATGAAGGAGACTGGTTCTTTCATAAGAACAGATGGGAGGGAATTCATCACTTTATGTAGGACAAACAGTTCAACTATTTCAGAACAGAGTTTTTAATGTAAACTTGTATGTATTTGGGGAGTTCATCATCTACAGTGCATAATGTAAACAGCTAACTTTGGCTTCAACTGGGTCAGACCTTCCTCAGACTGAAGCCAGGTAAAAAAAAACTATTCTGCAGTTTGACTGTGAACAAACAGCAGAACATAAACACAAAACATCACTTATTCCTTATTCATTTATTCCTAAAAACGTAATCCAAATCCATCCATGACTTTTTGAGTTATGTTGCTAACAGTCTGACAAACTAATGTCACATAACAAAACGTAATAAAAAAAAAGAAGCAGAAGAATAAATGCAGAATAAGCTTTAGCTTTGCTTTAACAAATGAATGCGGAAGATTGAGATGGGGGACAAGTGGTCAGTTAATCTCACTACAAATGGACCAAGTTAGAACTAGACATCCTTGACAAGATGCCGAGGCAGTATTCAGCGCGAGCTAGATGGTGGCCTGTGTTTAATACCGTTTAGACATCGCTGCACTGAACGCAGGGGTCCTCTACCACAGCTGCATCAGTGCCAGAATGACCCGGCGTGCGTCCATTATTGAACTGTTGACGTGCAATACAGTAAATCAATATCAGCTGACATGCAGCACTCTGTTTCCTTACTTTAGCATTATATGATGCTTTTCTTTTCTTACTGATCCCCCTCAAATAATTGATACAAAAAAAATACATTTAAAAATTATTCAGTTGTGTAATTTGTTTGCTGATAAGTGAATGTTGTAAGCTAGTAAGGATTTGATATTTTCTATTTGAAATACAAACCCCAAGTAATACCACATGCTAATCAATTAATTATTTATTAACTGGCACGGTGTCAAAATGACCCCCTCTGGCGGTTCTAGGGAATGTTGTAATGTTGGCAGCTCTAGTCTTCTAAACATTCCTGGATCCAAGCTGTGATCCAGAACAACCCCAAAATCTAATCAGTTGTTCCTTATTCCATTTTGGAGATTTCCTGAAAATTGATTTAAAATCCATTTATTACTTTTTGAGTAATGGACGGACAGACAGACAGACAAGCGTACCCCACCAAAATCTAAATTTTTAAGTTTTGTGAAGTTTTGAAAAAAACTAAAGGATATAAACTATTTACAAATAAATGCATTTTGTCTTTATTTTTGCATTTATTGGATAATAATTTAAAATAATATAAAGGTGATTACATTTGCTTACTGTTAATATTCTGCTCAAACCTGGTAAGCATTTTTGCATAAAGTAGGCTTTAGGTAACCTTACCTTGGTGCCAACACAGGCTTGGCCTTTCCTATACTCCTTATGACACATCCTCTTGTCTAGCTTGCTCCACAGTGCTTTGGCTTTCCAGTAGGTGACCTTCGCCTTGAGACTGCTGTAGAATGTGTTGTGGTCTGCAGGGTCGAGGTCCAGGCGTCTGCAGAGGATACCGAAGGTTTGAAGAGTTCCTTTACAGGTCGAGGCCTGGATGAAGTTCTCGAAAAGCTTCCCCACATTGTCCCTCTCCTCCTCCGTCTCTCCCATCTTCTCTACTGCAGCAGATGATCGGTGTACTGAGGCTCCTGCTCACTTCAGCGCTCTGCCAGATGTGGCTACACCCCCAGCTTGGCCCGCACCATCATGCCCAGTCTGCTGAGGTAAGACACACAAGTCTGATGTCATCTCATGGCAAAAAGTCCAACAGATGGCTTTAAGTAACTTATTTTTTCCATATTCCACTCTTAGCCTGAATAAAGTGAGCTCGTTTCATTATATACATTTAAATGGATTTTAGATCAGGATGCTGACGTAATTGAACTACTTAACATAAGAAAAAATTCAGCAACATTCCTCAACGAACATAATACCTACATTAGAAGGCATTTTGGTATGCAGTAGCCTTCTGCCCACGTCAAACAGGACAACATTTCAAGAGCAGGCAAAGCGGAGAGATGTATTAGAGAGAAAAAACACCAAAGCAGAGTGATCTCATCTGTCAACATCACACATTTGTTGAACATATTTACCACTTGTGCTCTATAAGGGCGAGGCCACGAGTACCAACAAGTGGAGACACTGGAGGCTTAGATCATACTTCGGGGTTCAATGACAGCTCCACAGAGATCAAAGAATTTCAACATTTCCAGAGTGAGCAAACAATCAAACACTAGCTTGACCTTTTAGATGTCAAGCAATACATTTATTCTCTGATAAGATGTCAATACGCAAGGGAAACTGCTGATAGTGGAGGCTTATTAGTGAAGAGTAAACTGATATAAAGCACCATATTAGGTTATCATGGCTCAACTTCAGAGTGTTTATTGAATCAAATAACATTGTCATGATCTAAGAGATATTTAAGAGCTTTCTACTCTCCAAGCTTTGATTAAGCAGAGGCCAACACTCCATAATACAATGGATCTCTAATTAAATATTTGAAGTTTCCTTATTAACAATTATATATAATTATAATAAACAACATGTGTTCACTATTACAATGAACTACATTTCTTTTATCCATGACATGCAGCTGTGCACTGAATGAAAAAAAAAAATGAAATAGACTTTAATTACCAAACGATGGATGGCTGATGGATGATTATACATTCACACTTTACATTATGCTGAGGTGTGTGTACATGGCCACTTATACACTTATACACTTGCAAGAGACACCACTCCTAAAGCACACATTCATGTCAGAATGAAGCTAAACTGACAGCATAAAATCCACCAGTTTTCTTTTTACTCCAATCAACCATTAAACATTTTCAAAAATCTGTGCCAGAACTCAACATCAAAGCAAAATGTGGAAACTGTCTTCATCAAGCATGTGCACTTGGGTGGAGACCACAGCTTCCGAGAGTTTTTTGGGAGAAGCCTGCCTTTGATATTTTAATGTCCCATGGAGTGGGATGGGCGTGGTTAGAGAAGAAGTCAGAGTAGCTATATAGAGCTTGGAAAACCCACCAAAAGTAATCCACTCACACACCCACAACCCCAGGAAGCTATATGGCTAGGGCATGAAATTGTTCATGTAGAGATCTCAAAAGGGAAAAATAAACACCAGTCTACGCAAAAATGACTCATTTTATTCGAAGACTATTCAGCCGTGGGTCACACATTATTGATTGCATTTTCAATGTGAGGGTTTGCATTGTTTTTCTACAGCAACAATATTTGTCCCAAGCTAAAATTAGCATATCGATTTCCACAACATCCTGTTTTGCTGCATGTTTTTTATCCTGTTTTGATGAAACGTTTAGACTGAGAAAGGAAAACCAATCAACCCACAGAAACACTGCATATTCATGTGAAACTTTCTACACGTCCATGCTGTCCTGTCAGCAGATCATGTGGAGGCCTTCATAGCAAACATACAGCCTCATTCAGAGAGCTGACATTCCTTTGCCACGTGGCCAGACGAGCTCTCCATCAGCATGAGTTCAACACCAACTGGTAGCCCACAGTCAAAGGACCACCTCCACACATTGGAAGATTTACAGGTTGTCACTGAGCGACGCAGATGACCAAAACTGTAACGTTAAACTGTATGATGGAGAAAGTTTAGTCTTTGTTACACAAAAGAAGACAATAAACACAAATTCCTGTATTTTCTGGAGGGCTTGCATAATATATGTTCCATAAACCCTCTATGTGGTCATTTGTTTCGACAGTTGAATCTAATATAAGATTATTTAAGGTGATGAGATAGAACGCACATTACTGCCAAAAAAGGTTAAAAGTTAAAAAGTAAATTTCCATTTTCATTACCGTTGTTTGAGGCTGTGCTCTCCCAAGAACAATTTCATTTCAAATTTTGGCCACAGTTCAATAAGCTCTCATGCTTTTAGTAAAACGTTTAAATAAAGACATGTTGATTGCACTTATGCTTTGCATTTCAGTCCAAGTAAAGCAGTAAAATAGCCACAATTATTGGAACCATCTGTTGTGCGAGGACTAACAAATAAAGGTACCACTTAACTTTCTTCATAGCCAAGTCGATGCTCAGCCCTGTAACTACATTGTCTCTGACACAGTCCCATGACTTCACCATCTTAGTCTGACAGAATGGAAAGTCACTTGTGGGCAGACAGAACGAACCCACAGAGCTGCTGTAAAAATATAACTAATGACAGACTGAGAGGGAAGAAAACGCACACACACAGATCATACATTACAAATGAAGCATGTAAAAGACAGGTTTACATTTCCTGCCTTTTTAGAAAATAATCTGAAACTGAGAAAGTAATGGGAAGTGATTCATTTCTCAGTGGAATGAGGAATTCATCTGTGATGAGATAACTCTGCTTTTATTGTGACACACTACCTGATGTGAGAATGGTTTGCGTTGTGTCTGTTTATGAGAGAGATAGTAAGCTATCAGTTTCTGGTTTGATAAAAGGTGGAATGCTAGGAATGTAAAGGAAATTTAAGTGCTACAGTACGCCTAAGGTGAAAAAATAAACATGAACTCTTTTATGTATTTTCTCATGTTACCTGGAAAAAAAATGCCACAGTTTTAGAGGTTTTCTAGGTGTGTCACTTTTTTTTGTTTGTAATCAAACAGAAATCTCTAAAATGGGTCATAAACTGAAAAATGACACTAAATACAACCCCATGGATAATGAGGCTGTATTTAGTTGTGTTGTAATATTGGATCACATGACACAATGCAACAGAGCAGGTGTTTGGAGCCGAGGTAAAAAAAAATATTAAGTTTAATCTGTGTTTACCTACATAGGCAAAGTTTTGTGATCAGTTTATTGCTGGCTACAGGTAACTGCTGGCATGGTAATCCTTACATTATAAAAAAAACTACAGGTAATTTTTTTTAGAATACCACCACAGTAGTGTAGTCTTTTGCTGTAGTTCTGGTTATTGAGTCTTTCTTTGAATCTGGATTTTTAGTTTTCTTGAGAATCTTGATTTAGGAAACATTCTCCTACTATGGTTTGGATGTTGGGCTGCTTCAGGGATTTCCACTGGTATTACTGGTACTTTTTAACATCTTTTTAAGATGAGTAGCCATGCCAATAGGAGTGGTGTTTACATGTGGAAGAAGCTGACTAAACTTTCCAAAGCTCAATTAATGCTCAGAGTAAGACCCCAAATCCAGAAGAACTGAAAAGTAAGATGTCTAGGATGATGGACGAGAGTGGTAAAAAAAAAAAAAAAAGAAGAAAAAAAAAGAAAAAGAAAAGAGCAAGGAGGAGAAACTTTAAATCATTTCTTCTCTTAAATGCTCCTTATTGGTACAAGTTACTGAGAAGGAGCAACTCTGCTTCCTGGATGTCAGCTGATAATGATAACTGTTGGCTGTGACTTGCATCCAGAAACTTCTTGGAGAGAGTTCACCTGTGTTACCTGCCAAAGCTGCTTGTAATGTCATCTGCTGCTAGGATATAAACACAATACCCCAATGCATTCATAGAGATCCCTGAAGACTTCAGCCACAGCTCTCGCTCTCTCTGCTACACTCCAACATGCTGCAGTGTGTCCACTCATTATTCATTTGGTTATTCAGTTATTTGGTTATTTTTACCTCAATTATTTATAACGCAAAATTTTGATTTACTATTAGGATTTAATAAAACAATATTAATTTCAATTAGCCACACTATTATAAGCATCCAATTGACTAACATTCAATATTATAACACAATATTCAGCTAGAAACCTTGAGTCCTACAATAGACGTAGCATCTACATAAACATTAATTACAGAACAAGCATATCCACTCACAAGAGTGGCAGTAGTCTACCTAACTGGACGATGTACCCTGATGTACATTCACCAACCACTTCATTATAAACACATGAGAAATGCAAAATAATCCAGAACAACAGCTCTGTTGTAAACTACAAAACCTTCTAGGCTTTTAGTTTTTGGTTAATATTATCAAAAAGGTGATAACTGTATCTTAATTTAAAGCCTTTAAATTGTGTATACAGACAAGAACAAAATTTGTTGGTACCTTCGGTTAATGAAAGAAAAACTCACAATGGTCACAGAAATAACTTGAATCTGACAAGAGTAATAATAAATAAAAATTCTATGAAATTTAACCAGTGAAAGTCAGACATTGCTTTTCAATCATGCTTCAACAGAACTATTTAAAAAAATAAACTCATGAAACAGGCCTGGACAAAAATGATGGTACCCTTAACTTAATATTGTGTTGCACAACCTTTTGAAGCAATCACTGTAATCAAACGATTCCTGTAACTGTCAATGAGACTTCTGCACCTCTCAGCAGGTATTTTGGTCCACTCTTCATAAGCAAACTGCTCCAGTTGTCTCAGGTTTGAAGGGAGCCTTTTCCAGACGGCATGTTTCACCTTCTTCCAAAGATGCTCAATAGGATTTAGGTCAGGGCTCATAGAAAGCCACTTTAGAATAGACCAATGTTTTCCTCTTAGCCATTCTTGGGTGTTTTAGCTGTGTTTTGGGTCATTGTCCTGTTGCAAGACCCATGACCTGCGACAGAGACCAAGCTTTCTGACACTGGCCAGCACATTTCTCTCTAGAATCCCTTGATAGTCTTGAGATTTCATTGTACCTGCACAGATTCAAGACACCCTGTGCCAGATGCAGCAAAGCAGCCCCAGAACATAACAGAGCCTCCTCCATGTTTCAAAGTAGGGACGGTGTTCTTTTCTTGATATGCTTCATTTTTCCGTCTGTAAACATAGAGCTGGTGTGCCTTGGCAAAAAGTTCCATTTTTGTTTCATCTGTCCATAGGACATTCTCCCAGAAGCTTTGTGGCTTGTCAACATGTAGTTTGACAAATTCCAATCTGGCTTTTTTATGATTTGTTTTCAACAATGGTGTCCTCCTTGGTCGTCTCCCATTAAGTCCACTTTGGCTCAAACAACAACGGATGCTGCGATCTGACACTGATGTTTCTTGAGCTTCAAGTTCACCTTTAATCTCTTTAGAAGTTTTTCTGGGCTCTTTTGTTACCATTCGTATTATCCGTCTCTTTGATTTGTCATCAATTTGCCTCCTGTAGCCATGTCCAGGGAGGTTGGCTACAGTCCCATGGATCTTAATTTCTGAATAATATGTGCAACTGCAGTCACAGGAACATCAAGCTGCTTGGAGATGGTCTTACAGCCTTTACCTTTTACATGCTTGTCTACAATTTCCTTTCTAATCTCCTGAGACAACAGGTCCTCCTGAGCTGTTTCATAAGTTGTAGTTTCACAGCTGTGTGCTAAGGCAGGTGGTGGTTGATCGGTGTGTGTGCAGTCAGGTCTGTCACAATAAACTTTTATTACTGATTATTTGAGATAATCATCATTGTGTCTGCACAAGCATCATAATTATCCTATTGTCACCCATATGAAAAGAGCTTGGTAAAAATCCATTATTTTACACAGCTGACTGATTTTAAACTATATTAATGATCTACTGTTTAAGTTTTTTGTTTAGATAGATTAAAAACAAACAGGCATATATATTTTTGTATTATAGAGCCAATTTTCCAATAAATGGCTGTTATTCTTTGTACAGATTATGAGAATTATATAATGATTTTGCCTAGGTGTCTAAAATCAGCCCTCGCGGACCAGAGCTCAACACCCCTGGCTTATACTATATATAGAACATTATTGATTAGAGAAAGGCAATGAAGTGATCACAGCTTTTTGTAGGAAAATTACTGTCATTTTAAAATCATGGCAGTCCTATGTAGGACCACCCAGAATGAACTTTATTTAAAAAAAAAAAGCAGTCAAGTGTGACACTGACAGCTATAAAGACACTGAACTGAGTATCAAAGAGGTGATGCAGGTTGCACATTTGTTTCTACAGACCACATAGCTTCAGGCGATCAGAATACAATAGAAGCTTGACAACACAAGGAAAACATTGGGAGTGCTGGGAAATTCACATACTGTAGCATAGCCAGCAACAGTAATTACACACTGGACTGAAGAAAACCAGGAAGGAACCCTCTGTGGGCCTGATAAGCAGGCAGAGTGCCTCAGAAAACATTGCACTCGTGCAGTTTCCAGCTTGTGGGCTCTGCCCTTCAACAGGCCCCTGAGCGCTACAGCATTATCTCAGCTCTCTGAAATCTGGCTGCATGTCCGGACAGCGGTGCCAAAACAAAAGCAGAAGTGTCATGAGCAAAGTAATTCATGGACAGATAACGGTAATGTCAGTCAGCTTCAGAGGAGAAGACAGAAAAAGGAGCATGCTTGTGGAGCTTGTGGTCTGCAGCCACACCATACCCATACGATGTGCTCAGCACACCCTGGGGAATGATTTATGTAGACACACTGAGTGCAATTACACCTGCAAGGCTACTGAAACCAACAATTTACAGAAACTACATCCTGAATAACCACAATATTCAATGTGTTAAATTAAAAGTATCAGTTGGATTCTTGTCGCAATATTAAGTATATGTGAA
This sequence comes from Melanotaenia boesemani, assembly GCF_017639745.1. Classification (NCBI taxonomy): domain Eukaryota; kingdom Metazoa; phylum Chordata; class Actinopteri; order Atheriniformes; family Melanotaeniidae; genus Melanotaenia; species Melanotaenia boesemani. Next base: position 20,749,716 of record NC_055682.1, read on the forward strand.
GATGACTCACCAAAATAACAATATAAACCTCCCCAGTTAGTGAACATGGATTGCAAAAACTTGAGCAAATGCAACGTGACAGATGTCGAGGGCTAAAGATCAGTGAATGGCTGTCATTCACCCACATCGCAGAGAGGCACAGGCAAGGTTTAGTAGTATTGACACCTAGCAGGAATAGCAGAGTGTGTGAGCCAACAATCAGTAAAGCCAAGCTCAGAATAGACAAGTGTCGTGTTGCAAAAGGAAACAACACATGACCTGAAAATATATGAGTGTGGTTACAATCTGTAAACAACTAGAGTCATCAGGCAATCATTCTCAATCACCTGCCTTAATACACTTTCTCCATCCTACAGTCTATGATTTGGCTTCTCACAAAACTAAATCTTAAAAGTGACTGAAACAGATTTAGGGCACCATCAACTTACTGCAACACTGTGCCTGTTTTGGGAATGAAATTAACCCATGGTGATGTAACTCTGCAACAAAGTGTGTGAGCTCCCTGAGACGCCTCATATCCAGACTCTTCCTGCAGAGCGTGTCTGGTTTCATGTCCACATCAAAGCTCAGAAGAAGGTGGCCTCTGTAAAGTTTCACCACAGTGATTTTTATGCATAGCTAAGATATATTATAAGCCTTTTCTAGTGTCTCCCGCCCCCAGTCTTTACAAGAAGGAACCTCTTTATGACATCCTGGGGTTTATATTAGTCCAGTTATGTCACTTTTGTACCACCTTTCATGGCTCTATCTTAGCTTAACAATGCAGCGTAAGCTGCAACATTGTTTAAAAAAGCAGAAATGTTTCATTTTGCAGAGCCTAAAAATATCATTTCCTTTTTAATCTGACAAGGACCCTGGCAAAAAATTAGCTTTGCCAGTTAAAATTATATCAATGAGTGGGTACTTCTTTCAATACATTTGTATTTCTTTCAATCCTTGCAGCAAACCCTGCAAAGCGTGAGACCAAAGAGAACACACCCCAAACAACTCTGAGTTCCTATCTCTTTTGTGTAACGCTGATGCCTGCATACATGTGTCCATTTTTATTCTGTGGAACAAGGAAGGAAACATGCTGGAAAGAGGAAGGAGAAAGTTTACAACGCATCAATGGCAATAATGAGGCCGAACTTCCACTCGGGGTCACGTCATTGGGCTGCATGAAGGAAATTTATACTGTTTTCATTCACAGAATGATGTACTTGCATATCATATGACTTCTAATTCATTGATTAGATTCCTAGAGGTTCATTGATTTAACTACTTAATCATCTGATGTATGCGCTGGTATCTGGAATGGTTACTGTAACCAAAATTCTCCCTTAATATTTCCTTTCATAAGTATTAAACATGACGAATGAGCCCTTCTTAACTTGGACAGTGGTCCATCAGATCTTAATGGGTTATATAATATAATTATATCTTTATCTGTATGCGGGATTCAGCCTTTGTCTAACAGAACACAGTAAGACAGAAGCTGAAGCTTAGATAGCTGAGGGAAGGATTGCAGTACTAAGCTCTTACAGGTGAGTCATCTGTGTGTCATCCTGAGACTGTTTTCACAGCTGCCATCACACTCAGTTCAGATTTGAAGCATTTGGAGTCTGAAATACTTGTAGTCAAGATATCAAAATGACAAAGGAATTAGATTAATGTTTAGAATCATCAGAAACATGATAATGTCAGCCATTATTTTGCATGGCAGGAGGTGCCCCTGCAGCTTTCAACCCTGTTGCTGCGATGGTCCCCAGTAAAGCTGGTAATTATACACTAAAAATGAAAGGCTGGCAAAGTCATTTGCACTTGAAACCCTCTGAAACAAAGCTAAAACCTGAAGTCTTAGTGTATTCAGACCTTTTTTGGTTAAATAATGAGGATGTTTGCATGGAAAAGTGACCTGAATTAGATTGTGTTGCTACACTGGTTCTTATTGTGCTGCAGTGAAGTAAAACATACACAGCAACTTGAATGTTGAAAGGAGAGGAGCATGAACTCAGATTAATGTTATAGTCAAGTATGGACACAACATCTGCCTTGAAGAGGTTCAGCAAAAACACAAGAACTTGTTTGATAAAAGTATTTATCAAAAGACTGCTTGTCTTACTGAGCAAAACACATGATTAGTTTGTTGTTAAAAAACACATCAGAAACTAGAAATTTTCTCTTTTTTCTCATGCATGTTAGATTTTAATTCAATGCCAGCAACACATTTTTTGACAAAGTGAAAAAGCTGTGTAATGGTTCAAAATAAAGAAAGAAAGAAGGGTGAATGTATTACAAAATGTCTCACAGCAAGTTGAGTTAATTGGCAACAGGTCAGTAAAAAATGAGCAAAGGTTGAGGTGCTGTCAAATAATCAGAAAATGACCTCCAGCAGTCTTTTTCTGAGCACTTTTCCATGACCTCATTGGACCACACAAACTATTCTACAAAGAGAATGTATATATCAATAAAATTATATTTAAATATTACTATATCATTCAGGCTTGTAAATAAAGAAAAATCCACAAGTGTGAAAAATGCTGTTGCAGGCGGCTCACCCTCCTGTCTTTATTCAATTTCAAGAATCCCAGTAAGTTCCACTGGTTGAAAATACTTGAGCTTTGCTTTAAATGTTGTGAATGCAAATAAGTGTGGGATGGTATGGCCCCTTTCCTCTCATAAAGGATGCTCCAACCCTTCCTATGCTAAAGGGATTAATAAATGAAGCACTTAAGCTCATTTTCTTAGCATTAAACGAGTTTAAACTGTTTTTATTACAGCTGTAATGGTATAGTAAAGTATGTATACACATCCTGGCTAACTTGCTCATTTATGAATGTGCTCTCATTGCTAAATGACTTATTCAAGTCTAGCGTGGCATGTGTTGCCAGCCAGACATCATTTTGAAGGATGGTCTTACTTATTTCAGGACTAAAATCCCAAATACCACCTGCGCTTCACTGAGAACATTTAGCGTCTGATGAAATTAAATATAAGACAATGAAGGCTAAGAGCCACAGGGCAGCTGGAAGCTTTCATCAAGAACGAATCTGAAAAAAAAATAGAATACTGACTCCTTGGTTCCCAAATACATCATGTACTCCTCAATCAAATATTTTTATGTTGGCTTTTGGCTATTTTCAGTAAAAAAAAAAAAATAAAAAATAATTAAATAAAAACAACAACTACACTAAATTCTGTTTTTACTTAAAACTTTCCCAACAGAGCTGACACATGAATGACTAACCACTCAGAGCAAAATTCCAGCAGAGGGGAGTAATGTGGTAGACGTTGATGGACAAACGAGTTGTTAATCTCTTTCATTATAAATTACATGGTACACAGTTGACTGGACCAAAGAACATGTTACTGGACACTGTTTAGATATTAGTGCATTCACCAGCAAAACAACCTTGAGTTTTAAAGTACAACAGAAAGGGATGCAGGGCAGCTTCTCTAGTGGTAGAACACAGGAAATGATTGCTCATAGAGGATGTGGAAGGAGAACTACAGCCGTCTGTATGACTCTTAAGGTATTATCTTACACAGTGAATCATAAGCAGACTGAGGGCTCATGCAGTGTGTCGAAACACATAGGATGGAAAGATTAGTTCAGCTTTATCCTTGCTGGTTTTTTCCTGCTTCATCAAGAAGCCCCGTTTATCTGCTGTCCAGCTGTGTGTTTGATCAGCAGCTGCACATTAACTTGTGGTCTCACCAGAAAACATGAATAGGCAGTCCCTGTCACTCATTTAACTTTATTCAGTAACCAGTCAGCGCACCTTGTCCACACCCCACCTTTCTTCATTATGTAATTTGTGTCATGAATCTAAAAGTCCGCCTGAGAGCTATTTACAGTCTGGAAGCTGCTGAGCAGGTGGAGTCAGTGTGCAAGGCTGAAAGGAATTTTAAAAAGAAAAAAAAAGCCTTGGTGAAGAATGACTATAGCCAAACTTTAGCTGTTTCTGCTTTTCTGACTACTATCATTTTAATGTATGTGTATAGAAAGTCGTCGTTCCAGTTTTAAGTGGATCTGATATGGGGAGTTAGTGGGATGGATCTGATTTAAGGGCTTGAAAATGCTAGAGCTCAAAACTTATCAGCAGCATGACAAATATGTAGCTTGCGCAAGTCATGTTATCAGAGAATAGAGGCAAGCCCAGATGTCTGACTCCTCTCAAAAAGTTTTCAATCAGGAGTTCTTGATAACAACTGGTACATGCTCTAAGATCACACCTTAAATAGACGTGTCAGAAATGACTAAAACTTTGCGTCAAACTCCAAAAAAGCCACTAAAGTTACAAACAGTTTGGTTTCATCTGATTAAGTCTGTTTGATCATAACAGATTTATCATTCAGTGTTGGTTGTACAGTCAAATGTTATCTTGTCAAACAAGTTATTGAAACGTGTTTTAGCAACAGGTCAGCTCTGTCAGGTGCGTCAGGGTCACACCAACCACGATTTAGATTTGGCAAGACAAACGCTAAAAGGTGTAAAATAAAAACGGGCTTACCTCATATCTAAATCTAAACGTCTCGTCCCTCCAGCTGTAACAAGGTTTGCTGTGAGAAATGCGTCCTCCTCAGTCAGTCTGACAGGCACTAGTTTATCTGTGCAGCTGAGTGTACTGTTTGAAGGCGGTGCTCCAAACTGGGACACATCCCAGAACTGCTACCGTGCGCAGCTGCTGTTCAATCCAGAGGAGCCGGGTTTTCTTTAGTCAAAGATGACCATTTAACCAACTTCTTGCTGGAAGAAATTACTGACTAAAAAAGACACTTGGTTAACAGGCTTAAATATACTCTGCAAGTCTAAAGTTATAAATATATGAATGGGTAAAAAAAAAAGAAGAAGAGAGAGAGCAACTTCAAAGTTAAGTCAAAAGGTATACCTCATAAACCCATCAAAAAAAAAATCAATAAGACTTCATCCTGATACAAAGTGTACTTTTTCCCTGAGACTGCCGGGCGCCGCCGTCCCCGGACCCCAGACTGACAAAAACATTGAAGCCCACGTTTTACTGTGTGTCAGCAGAAACTGTAATCTAGCAGCACATGGACAAAACCACTGAACAAACTTTGTAAAGACATGTGAAGCCCAATGCCATATTCAGGCAAACAACAGAGCCAAAAATCGTCATCTAGTGGCCAACGTATGAAACTACAGCTTTGCTTGAAGTTTGGGATCTACGCATTTAACAGGGCTACTCAATTCTGTCTTTCGAGGGCCGCAGTACTGCAGGTTTTCAATGTATCCCTGCTCCAACACACCGGAATCAAATTAAATGAATCCAACAGCCTCTGAAGTTCAGTGAACTGAGTAGCCCAGTCTACAGCCACATTTCTTTTAATATCAATTAAAAAACAATTAATTAAACCCCCAAGTTGCTGATTTGAGAAGTTTTACGTAAATTCTGAAAGAACTGTGTGAGATAAATGTTTTAACACCCACAGTTCTTGACTGCGTGGTTTAATTGTTTGAGAGACGTTAGCTGTGAGATGACAATTTAAGAAAGCAGTAAAAGTTTGTTTGTCCCTTTTGTCCACAAATGACTGAGCCCTACCAACAAAGATATTGTTAATGACTTTGAAAATTAGGCCATTATCTTATATTAGCTTCTTAAAGCTTCAAGACTAAAAATGTGTGAAGAGTGGCACCTCAAATAATGTTTGAATAATTTTCTCCTATTTTTTTTTTTACTTTTTGACACAGGCAAGGCTATAGCAATGGAATTTGAGGTTAAAATGATACCTGAACAAACATCTAACAGTGTCCCAGTCTGGGCATGTGGTTCTCATGTGTTTAGTTTTTCTTTGCCCCAAAGCGGTTCTGATTGTTGAAAAAAAAAAAAAAAAAGTCTGAACAAACCATAGATTGTTAACCAGTCAACTGACCCCTGAGCACGAACTTGTAAAGTGTCTCCAACCCCAAGCTTTCTAATTCTTTATAATAATAATAATAATAATGTAAGTTATGTTACTATTATTTCCAGGATGTGCAGTTTCATTTAGATGGTATCTAACACTAGCGTGAATATGACTACCATGAAGCAAATCCGCGGTTGCCATGGACATTAGTAGTTTACATGGCGCACTAATTTCGAAAGGTGATTAAACATGACCGGTACTACGTTTGAGATATTGCGGACCAAGTTAAAATGACCCCGTATAACCCGCTTTGACACATTTTAATGATGCAAAAGTCATCTAATGCGAGCGTTTACCTGTACAAGGGGGCGGTATGGAAGTGATGACCTGACTGTGACGGACACATTAGCTATAGTGACGTTGTCTGTCGTTCTCAGCATCTTTGCCACACCCTCCTCTTTCTCTTCGGTGTGCAGCAGCAGCAGCCCCATCTGCACAGCAGCATCATGAAGCGATCCTCGCTGCTACTTCTGGCCTTGACAGCAGTCTGCAATGGAATTCTCCCTGACATAGTAGATTCAGGGCTTAATCACATCCTGGAGGAAAGACCAGAGCTGGACCGCGTGTTTGTGGAAGTAGAGCAGCTGCCGGAGGATCCGCAGCAAAAGCCTGAGGACGCGCTTCCCAAAGTAGGCACATCAGTCAGCATCTTCTTGTTTACATGACATGGCTTCAGGCTATCTCTCTGCATATAATGCAAGTCACTGGCTGGTATTGTGCAAGTCTTTATCAAAGGTGGAAATATATATTTGTAGAAAGAGGTGAATCTGTGGAGGGACCTAGAATATGAGATTTCCTAATACGTCTTTTTTCCCCCCTTCATGCTCCCTGTAGGCAAACGAGAGTATAAATAATCACCACAATAACCTTCATGTGAGTCATCACAATGAAACTGCATCTGATAACATGATTGATGATAAATCTGTCCACTCCTCGAAAGAGCAGGTAGGCTAGTAATATTAAAGAAAAACTTCATTTGTTTACCCTTGTGACTAAAAAAATGATCTGAACAGATCTCACCTTTGCACAGGAGACAAACAACATTACTACAGCTGTGCAGGCCAGTGACCTGGAGAACAATGTTGATCATGTAAGTCCATTTTTTAACTTAACATCTTAGATGATAAACATTCACAATCAATTTTTGATGGAAACTCTTGTTTTCACAGTTAACAGCCCAGTTTGAATTTCCCAACACTGCTAGCATCATCACAGCTGCTGACTCAGCAATTTATCTGCAGATGAACTAAACTAAAAACAGGTCCTTCATGACTTGTATATACCATCTTATACATGAAAATGGTAAACACGTGGAGCTGATTTTTCAAGAGCACTTATCAATAAATTTGTTCTTATAGAAACTGTTTAGTTATAGGAACTTAAAAAAATAATTAGATAAATTTAGTTTTTTTACTCAAATAGCCACAAATTAATTTATTATTTAATTCATTCATTCATTCATTCATTCATTCATTACTTTGGACAAATTATTGTGATCTTAGTGTGGAAATGTGGGACCAAACCATGGAGTTACAAAGCAATGAGACACCCAAGTTCTGTTTACGTAGCACTTTTAAAAGCAGTAGTTGACCCGAAGTGCTTTCTCTTCAGAGCAATAAACTAAAAAAACTAAGAAAATTAAACATTTGAACTTGTGACACCACAGAGTAAAAACAGGAACACTAACTGATCACATTAGTCAATGAAAATAATCAAAACAAATAAATAAGATATGATTAATCAAGATTAGAATAAAACAGATCACAGAATGACAAGCAAGAAAAAAAATCTAAAATGTGATGTATAAATGCCAATTGTAGAGCAAGATTTAATATATAATATTAATATCTTTCCTCTTTTTGTATTTAAAGGGATGTATAACTGATGAGGACTGTGGAAAGGGGAAGTACTGCCTTTCTGGCACATATAATTCCAAGTGCCAACCATGTAAAGAAACTGATGTGGTAAGAACAGCCTAACTTTTATTTTAATACATGGACTTATTTTTCTGTTCATCTTTTCCTAAAATGCTGTTTTTATTGACTCTACTGGTTTACATACAAACATGTGAGAGGTTAAGTTAATACTGCAAGTTGTTGATTTTGTCATCCAATAATATAATTATCATGATAAACCTGCTAATCTAACATAATATACAATGATGTGGTCTTGAGTGTTTTTAAAATACAGTAATGCCAGTATTGTAGCCAAATAGATGAAATTTACATGCTTTGCCATCGTTGCTGATTGAGCTGCTTCTCTGCTCTAATCGGTCATTTGTATCTAAAGACAATTCTCCACACATGTACACTCTACTTGTGTTTCATGTGGACTGCATTGCAGTGCGTCTACAAGTGTAATTGGAGTGTGTTGTTTGTGAACACTCTGTCCTCTGAGCTGCATGTCAAAGGATAGCGTGAGTCAAGGTTAAACAAGAGTTCCTCTCTTCTTTCTTTTCTCCCAAACAGCACTTAGAAAAGGCATTTTAGTCTCCCACCTTAATGCTTTTATATAAGCCTGTTGTCACTGATCTGCTGATTCTATATTGTCTAAACTATATGAAGTAGCGATAGTGCAGGAGGGCAAAAAGCAATGATGCAAAGGGATGAAGATAGTGGCAGCCTGCCAAATGTGGGTGCAGTGGGTGTGGATAATAAATACAGAGGATGGGATCTGCACCTTATCAAAATCGCTTTGCAGAAGAAATTTGCAGCATACTGTGTACTCTCACCACCACCAGGCACCAGCTGACCTGCTGATCTTATTTATATTTAATTAAAGTCCTCACTCTTCATGCTTGGAGAATCATTCATTTTAATAATATGGCTGTGAGTTTGAGCTTTGTAAACTTTATTTAAAATGTTCTGTTCTCATCTGTCTGACTTTAAACAAGTGTTGAAAACCGTCTCTTTTCAGTCCTGCACTAAGGATGTAGAGTGCTGTGGTGACCAGCTGTGTGTGTGGGGTCAATGCAGCCAAAATGCAACTAAAGGAGAGGCTGGCAGCACTTGTCAATACCAGACTGATTGCAACCCAGATCTCTGCTGTGCTTTCCATCAAGGTACAACACAGCACATTATGTATTACCAGTCTTCATTTGCTTTCTTACAGATCATTCATGCATGTTTTCTTTTGTGTGTTTAGCCCTGTTCTTTGCCGTTTGCTCGGCCAAGCCCATTGAGCGTGAGCGCTGCTTTGGTGCTTCCAACCACCTGATGGAGCTGTTGTCTTGGGACACACAGGGTGAGGGCCCCAAGAAACACTGCCCCTGTGCAGGAGATCTCCACTGCCAGCACCTGGGGTGAGTACAGCATGTTGAATAAGACTTTTCTATTCTGCTGAAATATATCAGGACCTGCTAAAACTTGACATACACGTTACCTAATTTTATCCTCTTTCCCTTCTGACAGGCGAGGGTCGATGTGCCTTAAAGGAGAGGACTCCAGCGAAGAGGACTTGACAGACTCTCTATACTCAGAGATAGACTACATACTTTAGACACAGCATTTTCAGATTAATTGACACTGCCTTGTAAACAGCATGACAGGTGTCTCCACTGGATCTTGAGCTTTTTTGTCAAGTCACTGCACTTTATTTTTTGCCAGCTTAACCCAAAGTTGTAAAGCTTTAGAGCATGGAAAATGAATGGAATTATGCATTTTAACTGCTTCATTAGATGTTTATAATCCCTCTAAATCTTTCCATGAATCAAGACAACTATAGATGTTGAATATCTCTGAACAGTTCACTTTATTGTTAAAAATTTCTGATCCTTTTATCTTTTATGTAAACTTTAACTCATAGCATTGTTTTCTTAATGAGATCCAAAAAGTTTGCAAGTTATCTTTCAGTCATCCAATGAGTAGTTCAACTGCATTTACTTTAAATCGGGATCAGGAGTGAAGATTGTACATAACAGAAACAGTCATCATGGACATGCATTTCTCTGTAGATAGGTCAATGAGCTGTAGTAGGCAAGTTCTGCACAAATATGATAATTACCCATTGATTGGAGTCAGCTGTGTTGCAGCAGGAAAAATCCTAAAACAAGTAGGAGAGCGGCTCTTGAGGACCTGAGGCGTCATTTATCAAACTGTGCATAGCAAAACAAACTACAGGTGGCGTCTGCGGTGCAGAAAGGAAATGCTGCTGCGCACTTCTACTTTCAGATTTACCAAAGCGTGTGCACGCACGTCCCACGCCTGTTTATGTTTAGAAATCAGAATCAACTCTAAAGCTATATGGTGGCTATACATAGTCAGGTTGACGCCTGTAATACATATTCATCACATTATTTGCATGATGGCTCGGGAGGGGAAAAGAGTGAAGAAGTGGAATTTTAGAGGTGTGAGACGGGGATCCTGATGGACCACGCTGAAAAACGTAAAAATGTTTAATTGGTGGGCATGGCGTGCGCATTACTGGTGTCAGAAAGGCAGAATAGTGGCAGCAGGCTGATCCTGTCATCGCCGTGTCAGAAGGCAAGACACGGAACATACGTCTGGATATCTCAGTCGGTAGAGCATCCAACCTCGAAGTTCGATTCCAAGGGGAGTGAATCGCTTTGAAGAAAAGCATCTGCTAAATGGCTGTACTGATGTTGGCTATTTAGTCATTTGTTTTAATTTATAAAATATGTACAGATACATCTGAGCAGTTTAGTTAGCGTTAATATTTCTTTCTAGTTGCTGGGTGCTCCAGCTGGGTGGGTGGTGCAGAGGGACACAAGCACCGCTATTAACGAGGTGGACAAGGAGTTTCAGGAAATAAAGACCATCTAGACAGAAATTGGGACAACAATTAGAAAAAAAGCATTGTGTAAGAATAAACAAATAAAAGGAAATCCACCTCTTGTGTTTCATTAGCGTTGCATCACTTCTAGACCTCCAGCCTCCAGTCAGCGTCCCGCTCTGCTGAATCACTGAAACACTGACACGCTGGCAGCAGGCTGTCACCTTATTTAGTTGAATGTATTTGATAACATGAAAGTTTTGTTTCACAATGAAATAACATTTTTGTGGTTGAGGTTCTTATTAATATCTCCTTTTTCCTAAAAATCTTGGGGGGGGGGGGGGTGTTTCGCCCCCGAGTGTGCGCTCTTAGGAGAATAAAGGAGAATAAACTTAGGAGTATTTTCTATTCTATTCTATTCTAATACAGAATGTGCGTCTTTCTTAATTTATTAATGTCTCACATTTCACAGCATTTCCTTGATTTTATTCTGTGCCGTTTGTGACGCCTGGGTTAGAGTTAACGTGGAGGTAGAAACATTTTCCCATCATGTTTGGGTTTGATAAGTAAGGCCCCAGTACTGAGGACCTCTGCTATAGGGGGTTCCCTGCTTGCATTCACCTTCCCTGAATTAACGGTTCATTAACACAGTGGTCCCCAACCCTGGTCCTCAAGGCCCACTATCCTGCAGGTCTTAATCTCTGACAAGCTCTGCACAAGTCTGCTAACGAGCCATTAATGTGAATCAGGTGTGTTGCAACAGGGAGACAACTATGACCTGTAGGATAGTGGGCCTTGAGGACCAGGGTTGGGGACCTCTGCATTAACATGCTCGTGCAGATCATGAGAACAAGGTGTTGAGGAGATCTGCTTAATTTGGATCAGGTGTGTTGAAGCAGGGAAAAAACTAAAACTTGCAAACGGAGCTGAGGAACCCTGCATTAGAACATAAAAACATCATTTCTGCACTTTTTAATTACTATAGCTTTTGTTGTTTTTGTTTACTGCTACAAACATTACATTGCTCATCTCCATCAAGACTTATTTTCTTTTTTAACTTATGCACCAATCATTTTCTGCACGGATATTAATACAGGTCAGCTCTAAATATTGTTTCAGTGTGTCAGGTTGCGTATTTTATCCAAGTCTTTTATGATGTACCACAATTTTTAGTATTCCTTTGTTGCCTTTTAAGGAGTGCACTAGAAAATATTTAGTAGACCGCAAAGTTTGATTAATCTGGCGGAATAAATGTTACTTGTACAATTATTTGCTTTCATCTTGTAAACCGAACGCAAAGAAACCTCGTTCAATCTCACGCAATCAGCAACCCTCCCTCTCCCCTGAGCGTTGTATTATCACAGCATTACTGTTTCTTGAATTCGATCTTCAAATAAGCATTAGAAAAGTCCCTGTGAACTTTAACAAAAAACCTTATTAATTGAATACATTATACCATAAATGAAAAATACGATATTTATCCCAGAGGGAAATTACAATTTTACATTAAGGAAATGTTGACTTCAGCAACAGAATTAGGATCTGGGCTCCGTTATATCTGAAAGCACCAATTTCACGTGTTTGCAATTACCCTGACCCATAAGCGTTGCCAAAGGACAGGATCTAATCAGGAAACAATTTTAGAGATGTTTTACATACATCCATATTTAGTAAAAAACAAAAAACAAAACAAAAAAAAAAAAAGATTAAAACACTACAAAAATTAAGAGAAAAGGTTCTAATTTAAATTCTTGAAACATGGACTAAAGTGCTGCATTTTTTTACTTTTAACTGACATTCTTAAGGCAGTCAAGACAACTCAGACATATCTTGTACTCACTTTTTTCTTGATAAACTTGAGAAACAATGGATTTTTCCCTGTTATGCATTTTTAACCTAAATCCTGTTAAATCATCCCCAGACTCTGCTGCAGTTTGGTGATCACAAACAATATTGTTAAAAAAAGAAAGAGGGAAACTGCCATCAGCCCCAACCATGACAGGTTTGTTTGCAGACATTTGTATGTGAGAATGAGCATTTCAACACCCATGTTAGAAACCAGACTAACACACTAATGTGTGAATGCTGTTCAATCTCTTCTGCAGCAACCCTAACATGCAGCTTGTACAAGTAAAAGAATAATTTTTTTTCTTTGAACCAAAAAATAATTTCGAGTAAATTAAACCCATTTTGACATAAAATGGCAGAAACCAAATTTATGAAAAAAAAGCACTTTAATTCATTTCTAAAATCATTTTAACTATTTTCACACAGGATCTGAAATCTCAAATAAACAAAAAAAAAAAAAAAGAGAAAGATTTTTTTTTTCTGATATTGGCATTTCTACAGTGAATAGCTGGTGGCAGCATCAGAAGTCCAGGGCGACCAGGATGCTGAGCTTCAGTCCGACACAGAATTTGCTCGAGCAGACTGCAGAGTCCACCAGGCTTACTACACCCTCTGGTGTCAGTTTATCAAGCAGCAGCAGGTAGAAGCGCCCAAAAAAAAAAAAAAAACTCACACTCTCTGTCAAAAACCCAGAGAGCTACCTCCCCTCAGTACAACACCACACAACATGTGGATGATGCTTGACATGTACAGCCAGTTCAAATGGTGCAAAAACCAAAAAACAAACTTTCTAAACGAAAGGTTAATAGACAGCAGAAGTGTATCTGGTGCCTCAGGAGACCCAACTGAATTAAGCCTGGAGCAAAATGATCATTTACAACAAACAACAAAACAAGGAGATTCTTAACATTGTCTACATGGTTTTGTTTCATTGTACTTTATAATAAAAGGGACCAACAGCTTATTTATCACGAAGTCAAGTGGAAGTGATGTGACAGAGGCAGAGCTCCTACAAAACATAAAGAGCAGCATTAAGGACAACCCATAACAACACATAGCTCTGGGTATCATAGGAGCACAAAAGAGAAGACGGACTTCATGAGTTTAGAAATTCTTAATTGTTGCTTTTAGACTTATCAAATCTTGTAAATGACTGTTGACTTCAGTCACTGTAAAGAGCACGGTTTCCCATATCAGTAAAGGTGATACTGAGAAAGGCTGGATAAGAAGTTATTGGTTTGTTCTGTCGGTTTTAAAATATTTATAGGAAGGTGACAAAGAATGACTGATCTCTGACAGACCAGAGCTCAACAGGTACGAGAACAATGGTATCATAAGACAGCTACAGATGAATCAGTATCAACATTTAGTCAAAAACAGGAAGATGAACACAGGGACAAAGAGGAGTGTGAAAGAGCCTGATTTTAAAGGTGAATAGAGACTTACATGGACAGGATGGATGCTTTCCAGACCAATTTCACTGTCCTAACATCTCTTCATCTATTTTTAGAAGCTATTTATTTCTGTTGATTTGTCAATAGTCTTTTCTGTGTATGAATAGCTTTTGTACTTCCCTTTAACGTTACAGTACAATACACTATAGTGCACAATAGGGTTTCTGAGACAGCCCTGGGGCTCCGAGTGGAGGGTGAGAGCACATCTGCCTCACAATGCTGCTTGAGTTCAAGTCACTTTCGGGGCTGACATTCAGAGTCCTGATGCCTGGCTGCCCTCCTGCAGCAGCCAGGTGAGCTTTAAAAAAAAAAAAAAAAAAAAAAAAAAAAAGTGGTTTCTCAGTGCTTCAGTCCTGCCCTGGGTCTTTCACAGGGCCACCGTCCAGGTAGATCTTGAGAGCCTTTTCTTTGCGAGGAGAGTAGCTGACACGGTGACCGGTCTTTAGCAGACGGCTGCTCTCCTTCTTCATGAGCTCATTGCGCTCATCCTCAGACAGCTCCCGAGGTTCCTCTCTGCTGTCCCTGAACAAACAGAGATTACAGTAACGTTAATGTAAAGTTACAAACATTAAGTTTATTAAGAGATGACTCTTACTCTTCAGAACAGTGAATAACAGCAAAACTTAAATGTAAACTAGATTCAAATTCTTCAAGCTGTCTTTTCAGGCTTGGTAAGCACCATCTTTACTACACTATGTCAAAATAAGTACCAGTCAGTAGTATTAGTCAAACCCCAGAAGCTCAGTAGGTCTCTGGTTGGTCATTACTGAGACTACAGTCACAATCTAACCTGATCACTTCGTGGGTCACAATTTTCTGCTTTAAAAACCTTTTTTTAATATATATAATCTTTTGGGTAGCCTCATGCAAACATATAACTACCAGTAAAAGTGTAACATACTTAAAAGTCAATATATGTTGCAGTACATATCAACCTATTTATTATATTTAAGAACATTGTTGCCATGTTATAATGTAAATGTCTGACTACAATGATGACCAAGAGATGCTTGGAATACTTGGAATCAATTTAGTACTGCTCTTTTATCAAAAATACATTGATAAACAAGTTTTCTTTTTGAACACATGTTCATTGCACAATATGCCTCACTAATGATGATAGTGACCACTTAATCATAGTAACAATTTTAAAAACACACACCTGATAATCTCTCTCTCACATCACTCCATCATATTTTTCAAAACTCCATGTATCCCTGCTCCAACATACTGACTCAATTTAAATGGATCAAACAGCAAATTACGTTTTTCAAAATGACTCATTAATGTGAGTCAGGTGTGTTGGAGCAGGGATACATTGAAAACCTGCAGGACTGTGTCCCTCATAGTAGTAGCTCTGCTCTAGCTTCTGTATCTTTAACTAAATATTAACATGGAAACAAACACCTGGCTTGATGCTGATGTGAGGGAACAGTATCTTGGGGGATCTTTTCATGCCAGAAGCCACCATGACCACAGAGGCTGCCACCACTGGAACTGCCCAGATCAAGGCAGGCTGGGGTTCACACCAGCGCACGACCTGCAATCCAGGACCCCCAGCCACCCAGACAAGGGCGATCCCCATGGTAACCACCCTGCAAACTAAGCAGGCATAGGCCCTGGCATGGAAGATCCCCATGAGGAAAACACTGAAATTAAAGATGTTAGACCAGGGGTGTCCAGCTCTGGTCCTCAAGGGCCACAATCCTGCAGGTTTTTGATGTGTCCCTGCTCCAGAACCACCTGACTCAGACTGATGAATCATTGTGCAAAAATTGGCTGTTGGATCTATTTAATTTTAGGCAGGTGTGTTGAAGCAGGAAACATTGGAAAATCTGCAGGACAGCGGCCCTCAAGGACCGACTTAGGACACCCCTGTGTTAGACAATAAAACCAAATTAAAGCACCAGGTATAAAGTATAAATAAAGTTCATAAAAACAATGTACCTCGGTAAAAAAAAACAAAAAAAAACAATATAATCAGAGAGCCACGTAAATAGGAGGTATTTAAAAGAAATATAAAAAAATATAAAATAACAATAATATAAATAAGATAAAGTAAAATAAACAAAATAAAATAAAAATTTAGTTAAAAGCTAAGCTAAAAAGGTAAGTATTGAGCGTGTTTTTAAAAATATCAACAGTCTCTGCAGCTCTGAGGTTCTCTGCCAGTTCTGTGGATTATTTAATGGTTTTAAATATTTCACACCACTTGACCACATTGCTGTTTCTACCAAATGATTGATAAAGAATCTTCAGCATGTACTTATTGTGACTTTTACCTGTAGAAGACCACAGCGCCATCATCACAGATGTAAAGAGGCCACACATTAAGCGTTGACACCTTAGGGTTCCAGTCTAAATCCTGATGGATCTCCAACACGGAAATATCGCACGGAAAAGTTCCTCTACCCTGCACAGAAATGACCGGTAGTTTATCAACCGAGTCCCACAATACAGGTAAATTAGGTCAATTCTAAAATAATGACATTTACATACCTTTGCAAAATCCAGATTCTCAAGAGGAATACCACTAATTTCACTGAGCTGCAAACAGAAAAAAATAATTACTGACAAGAAAAGTCATTTCTATTATATCAATTTGACAAACATCGCTTAAGTAAAATGAGCCCATTGTCTGAAAAAAGTAACCTAAACTCATAGACTATATCAAAGGAGAATAAAGTCCCTAATGAAGACAATGCACAACTATGTTAAAATGGCACTCTAACAAATGGCCAGCAGGAATGATGCTTGTGGTTGCCAAGAAGTCAGATCCTATAGTAGTGAATGGGAAAATTTACCTCACTTTTAAGAAGGGAAATGCTTCAGCAAACATTTTCCTTGTGAGCTGTCAGTCCTTGGTTTCAAGTCTACTTTAATTATGAAATGATCCATTTTGAGTAAAATAGATGTTACAGCAGGGGATGGCTTGTGATTTACAACTCCCCGCCATGTGGGCACATACTCTCATTAAGCAGTACTGGATTAAACTATCTTGAAGTCTGGAGAATTATTCATAAATAATAAATAAATAACACTGACAGTCATCATACTGGTTACCAGTCTTGAAAATAGTCATCCATGGGCAAATAGATTACATGATGGAAGATATACCCATATTTCACACACTGATTACAAATCTAATCCGGTGGAAGAATTACCTTCTCCTTGAGTTCTTCTACACTGCTGCTCTCCAGAATCACCTCCTCAAAGGGTCCCAGTTTCATTGTACCTGGACTCCACCTCCGAGTCAGAACAGCCAGCTGAGACATGGATTTCATTTTCTCTGGTTCTGAGAAGTAAGACAACAAATAAATGAAAGTTTTGAATGCATTCTCCTGCAATCTTATACGCTAATTGTAGTTTTGTGGCGTGAAATTAATGTGAATTTGTTTGGAAAAAAAACTACAGAGCAAGTGTTACCATTGAGGACTTCGAGGAAAACTTCCCAGTTGGAGGAAATGCTAATGTCCTCCTCATAGACATGGTAGTCCAGAAACACAGTGCCTGGATTCTTCCATGTCTTTTTCCTGAGACGAACCCTAACCACACACATATGAACCATTTTGTAAATTTTCTCTCTGGACAAACGTTGTCACACTTTTAAACTTTGGTCTCCATCTCATTACCTGTCAATGCTGAGATCAAGCTTGCACTGCTCTTTCAACTGGGGAAGCAGCTCTTCTTTGGACTGTCTGACAGTCATACCCTTGGCAAACACCGTGTCCACAAGGAACTTGCAGGGCTGTAGAAACAAAACATATTAAGAATTTTATTTACTAGAACGTTTTTACAAAAAGGAATTTGAAAACTGGATTGCTAAAAGTTAGATCATTACATCAAGTCACGCTTAAGCACAAACCCCATCCAATTACAATAGCAGAAAATGTATTCACATCTTACCTCTGGTTCATTCACCAGTAGCTGATACACCTTAACTCTGTATTCACCCTTTTTCAGTGCTCTTC
The DNA here is from genome assembly GCF_017639745.1 of Melanotaenia boesemani. Classification (NCBI taxonomy): domain Eukaryota; kingdom Metazoa; phylum Chordata; class Actinopteri; order Atheriniformes; family Melanotaeniidae; genus Melanotaenia; species Melanotaenia boesemani. The sequence goes on from NC_055682.1 coordinate 20,767,627, forward strand.
CTAGTCGAATAGTTATCTAAAAAAAATAAATAAAGTTCCAAGTTAAGTCATATTTTGAGGATTGCATTCTCACCATTTTGTCAGCTTCAAATTACCACATCCTGAACAGTTTGTCCCGACCTTGTTATCATCTGAGAACGATGAGAGTGTTTCATTGAGCCGTACGCTCTCAAACTCCTGGTTGTTGGCATACACCCGAAACACCTTGAACTGGGTCGAGGTTACTCCTACATACGGTTCCAGGTTCTGTTTGAATGCTGCCAATGTTATTCTCTTGTCCACATGAACCACTAAACCTGAATGAGATCACAATAATGTAATATTTTGTCAAAATAATTCTCTGAAGAAAGAAAAGCAGCTAAAGTAGTTTGATCTATTAATTTAAACAATATCACTCAACTACACAAGAAAATACTCTAACAAAATAATAATTGTACTTGTCCCTAATTAAGTTAATTTAAAATGTAATTAAAGCATATTAGACAAGAATGACAACATGTTTAAAATGCATTATAAAAAAATAGGTTTATACATTTTTGTGTATCCCATGAAGCATCATCCTGAGAATAAGGCTCTGCTCTGAAGTAATGGTATTGAGCTTCAGCCTTGCTCTTTCCATTGTCGTCATATTCGCTGTCTGTTCCAGAGTCCTCCTCAGCAGTGTCCCAAGTCTCTTTTTTGCCCTCATGGGCTTTGGATCGCCGGCTACTTGTGATGCTGTGTGAATCCAGGCCGTTGGCCAGCTGGATGGGGCCGCTGTCTGCATTACACAGTGTGTCACTACTATGGCTGGAGCTCAAGATGTCACTGTCCACTGAGCTGGTGCTGCGGTCATTGTTCACCTCAGAGTCCGACCGCTCCTCACAGACAACTTGGTTCTCAATATCAGAGGCAGAACCACCACCACCCCCGGGTGTGGCCCTGATCCGGTTCTCCAACTCTCTGTTGTCTGCAGCCACGCAGAGGGAAGAGTTTGAGTCAACCTCCTGGGTTGGAGATTCGATATGTTCGAAGTCGCTGGCGTCAGAGCTTTTCTGACTGTCACTAGTGCTTGACCCCTGCTGCTGCTGCTGCAAAGACAGGTTCTTTAACTTCTCTGTGCTCTCCTCCAGGATAGCCTCAACAGATTTCCTGCTACCCTTTGACCCATCAAAGGGCCCATCAGAGTCCTCTCCTACTTTTTGGCAAAGAGTTCTGTTGGCCAAGGTACCAGGAGACTGCTCTGGCAGTAAGACTAATAGACGGATAGTGTTTCCGTGACGATCCAACAGTTTCCACAAGAGTGAGTCAGTGAAAGCAACCTGATGATCCATCAATTCAGAGCTCTCTACAAAAACCTGGTGAAAAAAAGTGCAAAAATTAAACCCTATTAACAGGATTTTGACTGTCAAACAAGCACAATAAAATCTGATTATGGAAACAAACAACTTAGAATAGAAAACAAATTGGAGACCTTGTTACTCCTGAAGAATCCCTCAGCTTTGAGTGTTTTGTTTGGAACATACAGAAGCCTGAGGTCATTATAGCATCGCTCCAAGACCACTCGCATGGTTTCTGGAGATAGGCCTGTTGCCTAGAAAACACACAAGGTATTCAGACCTGATCCTCAAATTTTATTGGGCAATGTAGAGTTACTATATAATTTCCTGTGCCAACAAAACTGAGTAAATCAAGGTACCTGTGCAATAAGCTGTTTGAATTCAGTGATCATCTGGTTCAAGTACGCTCGAACACTGATTGGAGAGGCGATGGTCTCACTCTTCAGATCAACAACGTGAACCTTCACCATCACCTCTGCAGACATAAAAAAAAAAAAAAAAAAACACAAAACCATAAAGCCATTACTCTTCATAGTATTCTGTCCACTTAAATGGGCCCTATTATACTATTTCAACTTTTTTGAGCTTTCTAGAGTGTTATAGTGTTGAATACTCATCAGAGAAGTAAGTGGCGCTGTTTTTGATCACATAAACACATGTTTGAGTTTTCCAGTTTGTCTCTACATTCAGTTTCCATGGCGCTAAAACACCAGGTTTTAGAGAGTTATTTCTTCTACTTCTCAGTTATTGGTCATCTTCTCGAGATCGTGCACATTCACGAAAACAAAGGCACAACCATCTTCACTGCTCAGTATAAGGCAGAAGACACAGGAACATTTTTAGTGTCAACATGTGACACAAGAAATGCTTCTTCGCTGTGAGGGAAAGCTACATTTCAAATTCCCGAAGGAAACAACAGATAGACAGCAATGGATGGAGTTTGGATTTGTGACCGGCACTTCATCGAAGACTGCTGGAGGAATAAGGGCCGCTACAATGAGGGATTTGCGTCCAGGCTTTAGCTGAAAGGAGGGTCTGTTCCTACAATCAAGGACCGGTTTCCGATCTTGAGCCACAAGCTGTAAGTAAAACCAAATAAGTTGTCTGTTTTGTTTTGATAGTGCGTGAGCAGCGGTGAAACAAAAGCAATTAAACAAAACTTACTTTACCTGATCGCTACCAACAGGTAACTCACATGTACTGATGACCAGAAAGTTAGCGCTCAACACTGTAAGTGGAAACGCTACAAGCAACCAGGCTAAAAACACCCAGCTGATTAGAAACGTGAAACAATAGATGTTGGAGATGGAAGAGATGGAGATGGAGAGACTGGAAATACAGCTAACTAAGAATCCAAAGTGAAAGTGTTAGCAAATAGCATCATTACCTCATCTATTTCTTGGTAGCAGATGTTTTCCACCTTTGTTTGCATTGTGGTACATTTGCCACATGTACACCTATTAACAGGGGCATGTACAAATATATAAGGCGAGTAAAGAAAACAACGTTAAATCAGACTACAGCTGGTAAGCAGAGTATTTACCAAACAGAAACGTCTTGCTGCATTCCTTACTGCAGGTTGTTGAGTTCACTCATTTTTCAGGCTGATTCAGGCTCAAACCGGCCTGTCACGATAACAAATTTTGCTGTGCGATAATATTTCTCAGAAATTATCGTGATAGGCGATAATATTGCGCAAAGCTTTAATGTTGTCATTTTGAGACCATTTTCAACTAATATGACAATGCCATAATGATGCAAGTACACCCTTTCAAAGATCAATAAACTTTCATTTCTAAAGAACATTTTACACTGGAACTGGAAGAAATTTTAAATAACAAAACAATAAATAGAACGGACTCAGTCTCATTAACAATGAATGAAAACCAAACACAACCAAAAACAATAATTATGATAGAAAATAAAGTCTCTGATCTGTAAACAAAACTGCCCTTTAAAAAATATATTTATAAAAAAAATTTAAACATGGGGCTCACACAGGGAAACCCAGTAAAACTGCCAGTTAGTATCATTTATATGCGAGAGTCTCACAGCCAGTGCGTGAGAGTGGGCAGCCCTGTAAACAAATGCGGCATACCGGCTCGCACATGTTAAGTGTTTCACCACTGTCTGTCAGAGGCTGATATTGATTTCTGCCCTTATGAACTCACATATTAAAATAAAATAGCCTGAAATTAGCATAATAGAGCCACTTTAAGTTAATCATAACAACTCTTCTGTATTACAGGTTCTATCTGTGCATGGTCATGGTGCGAGACAGAATCCACAAAACAGATTTTAGTCATATTTATAACTTCCTATGAAAAATAACTGCATGCAACTACCTTCATAGCACTGTGTGCTGTCTATAATATTCACATCATTCCTAAATGTTAAAAAAGCAGTAGAATACTGACCTCCAGGCTTGTAAGGCTGGAAAACTTGCTCTGGTCTACGTGTCTCAAGCAGCAAGTCAAACATGTATGAGGACTTGACACCTCCAAGGAGGAGGCCCATCGGTGTGTCCTCCTCACCTTCGTATGATCGCTCCAGGTACTCATGGAACTCATCATACTTTACCAAGCGGCAGCAGTCGAGAGGGACGACTCCCTCCAGCTCCATCAGCTGAGTGCACAAAAAAATAACACAAGAAGATAAGGGCAGTTTCTACAGTATTGAGAAATCACATTGAACATCTATTGAATGATCACTACCTAAAGCAGGTTAATCTTTTATTTTAAAAAAAGCTGGGTAAAGAAAACAATCAGATTAACCTTGTACGCCATTTCTGTTGCTTCTCTTAGAGTTTTGTCTTTGTGCACTTCCAACTTGCTCTCCAGCATCATCTTCACAGGATGCATGCAGAAAAGTTTGATCTGAAGAGAAAAGATCAAGTTCCCCTAAATTAAACTTCTTATTTATCAATAAAATGGGGACATTTATTACATGGTGTGTATTTAGAAGCAGAACACGTTCATTTTAACAAAGAAGAAGTTGCATACCTTGCATGTGTTGCGCTCAATCTCCCTCTGGCGCTTTTCTTGCTCTTCAGACTCTTTCTCTTTCTGAACCAAACTTTTTATGTGCTCTGGAAAGTCTTCCACAGCTAAAAATTCTGCAGACAAAAGAATGCAAAAGCGCATATTAAATCTACTGGTTTGGGGCAACCACAGGACAAGACAGGACATCTGAAAGAAAAAAATTACAATATGGCACTGAAATATTTGCCATTATCTGTTGAGATTAGTTGAATGCAATGCCTCTAAGAAACTACAAACACACCTTCCATGTAAGCCGAAGACATGACAATCTTTGTCAATATAATTAACTGACATTTACAATAATCATGTGGAAAATGCCTAAGGAATGCAGAGACATCAACATAAAGTTTGACAGTAACATGACACCAACAATTTCAGTGTCATCAAAATGTTTAATTGCCATAAAAAGCAAATAAAACTGAATTAATCCCTTACTTGAATTCCTTGAGGGGTCTTTCAGTCTATAAATCAGCATATAAGCATTTGTAGAGCTGTTGGATAGTGAAAGAAGACCTCTTAATAATAAACATAGGGAAATAAACAGAAAATATGACTCATATTTCACACATTAAATATATATATATATATATATATATATATATATATATATATATATATATATATATAAAATTAGGACATACAACAACAGACCTTGCAAAGGCACTGGAATAATAGCCTCTGCTCCCTGAGGACCCCCCATATGTCTTCCTGATATCATCCTGGGTGATCTGTCATATAGAAATATTGCAAAATTTAAAAAACAATGACATTTCACAAACATAAGGTGTGCTTATTCATAGGCAGTGGGCATGTGGTCTAGCAGGATAAGTGTGGTAAGTTAGTTATTGACTTTCTGTAGTAGGACAAAACAGGTCAGGACCTAAAGCTGGATCTGACCTTGCTAACGTGTTGATCATTGAAACTGTACCACTGGCCATCACTGAAGGATTTGATGCAGGCATAGTAGTGGCCACCAGCAGCACTCCCCGAATGGACCATGACAGAGAAAAGCTCAAAGGTCAACAAGTTCTGGAGAGAATGAATAGAGCACTATTTAGGGAAAGATAACATTAGCAGGATTTCAGACTGTTGTTTTTACAAAGACACAAAGTGATAGAGCTGTTTGAATTACAGAAAAAGAAGAAATAATAGGAGTGAGACATTTATAACTATCCATTAAAATTTCTCAGCTTCTAAATAAACCTGGACGATAAAAAAAAAAAAAAAAAAGAATTTCTAGAGGTTAAACCTGCAGTTTTGCTGTTATTATCTTTGCCCTTATGATAAGCAACATAAATAAACCTAGCTGTCCATGTGTGTTTGAAATGTTGATGCAACAAAACAGACTTGAAATGTAAAAGCACACATTATATCGGGTGTAAACTGGCTAATTAAGGTTTGTAAAAAATGTTGCACAACACTGTATCAATTCATTTAATGACCTAATCTGCATGACTCTTAAACCTATGATATTAAGACAACCAGATTGCCCAGCCCTACATACAGTGCTTCTGTACACACTGTACAACTGCTGAAACACTGTACTACCACTCATGAAAATTTTACAGTTTCTCTCTGGGACAAAGTATTTTTCATTTCATTTCATGAAAGGTATGAGGCAAAGTATCTGAATCGCAATTCAGATGATTCGGGTCATGTGTTATTCACTGAGTGACAGTTACCTTTGGCTTCAACGCCCTCTCTGTGCTGCTGGTGCTGTCCAAACAAATGCCCTCATCCACACAGTCATCAGTGGAAAAATCATTGCTCATTTGGTCGCTGTGGCAACTGCCTTCATTCTCTGCTCCACTATCAGTGCAGCTTTCTGTCTGAGGTGACTTCTAGAGAAAGGCCATAACAAAACCAATAAAAGAGGTTTAAACACAAGACAAGAGACAGTTATCAACCATAATTTATGTCTACCTTGATGAGCCAAACCTGAAAGCACAAACAGAATGCTCAGCGAGATAAGACAGGGGCCCTGAGCAACAGTTCAAGGCTTAAAGGAATCATAAAGGCTGCTTGCCATTTAAGTTCAAAGTCCAACATACACAAATCATTGTGATCTATAGACTGAGGGAAAAAAAGAAACAAAAACCACACACACATGAGAAAAATAAATTCAGAACCTCACAAGGCCTGGGTCTCAGATTTCTTGTTAGTGCTTCAAGCTATTCAGAAACAAATATTGTGTCTGCTTAATTAAGGAACAAGTTGCAATCAGGCAAAAGCAGGTAATTATGTTATTTCCAACTATTAGGTCTCTTAATGCCCACTCTCTTGTTTGTGCAGTCCTTACGATCTGTCGTACCTATTTTCCAACTTCTGAACTTCTCTTTTGGCCTGGTTGCATTGGTAATATGGATTTAGTCAAGTGAGTATCAACTGGGAGTCTGAACAAGATGCTGTATTCTGAAAATTGGATTTTTTTTTTTTTTTTTTTGGTGGTCTCTGCATTTAATGTGGCTTCTGTCAAAATAGACCAGGTGTATATTTTTAGCTGAGCAGAAAACCGCCTCTAGAACGCATTAAAATCGCTCCATCTGGTGGAATCACAATTACTGTGTTGGGAGTCAGCAATCAGTTCCAGCAGCCATGTCAAAGCCAGGAGGCAGTGAAGCCTAGCCTGCTGGAATACTGAGGTAAAGCACCTTAACAATCAACAATGATTTAAGGAAAATGTTTTGTGGATCATGAAACTGAACCTGTAATTATTTAGAATGAACATATAGCACTTTATGATATGCATAGGCATTGAATAAGAACAACAAAATATATTTCTAAAATATGGTTCAGGAAGGATTAACAACACTTCAGTTTACTGGATGTGAACATCAACAATCTCAATACCATCAGTGTGGCTGTTTGCCAGATGAAACAAAGTCGGAGTTGCCTGAAAAAGCAATAATAAATTCTAAAAAACAAAAGACTATCCAACTCTTCGAGATGCCTATTCTGAGTCCAACCCAACTCTGGAAAAATGTCAAAAAAAAAAAAAAAAAAAAAAAAAAAGAAGCCCTGAAGAAGCTCTGTAAGGAGGAATTATCAAAAATTCAACAAAAGTAAAAGCAGGTCGGATTTTGTGCTTCTGGAAAAGCTTGTTTGAGGATAAGGTAGTGTGACTGAGGGTTTGAAATCCATTGGTTCTACTTTACTTTTTTTCCACTAGTGTTGTAAATGTTTAATGTGTTTAATTAGGAAAAAAACAGAAAGTCACACGAGTAGCTTAACCACATTGAGTTAGTATTTCTAATTATTAAGTAGTTGTGACTTACATAGGGATGAGATTACATCTTATGAAAAATAAATGTAAAAAGATCAGGTAATTCCAGAAGATTCAGTAACTTCAGTGTACAAATATAATTAGTTGTCCTGGGTGATTAAATCCTTTTTAACAACATACTGATACAACATGCTGTCCATTACGTTTTGATAGTTAATAGAAGATAAAAATCCCATCTGGGTTGACCAGTAAAATGTTCACAAGCTGAGGGCCTTCTAATCTAATCTAAATCAGAGAGAGTGATGTCTGCTCTCACCTCATCTTCCACATCAATGAATGGGCTCATGTCAAGCTCCTCTGGGAAAGTCATGCGGTCATTAAGCTTGATGCGATGCATAGTGGTGTAATCAAAATCAAACCTTTTCAGCTGTAATGTCAGCAGGTAGGGAAAGTGCAGAAACCTCAGACCCTGGGTAAAGAAGTGTTTATAAAAGAATGAGATGAGCTCAATAGCAGAACACTTCATTCACTTAACACAAGTCCCATTTCCTGTATGCTCACCTTTCGGGCATCACATTTCTTTTTGCAGCGTTCACAAAAGTATTGGTTGGGTCCATCCAGAGTTTCTGGCTGGATGAATGCCTGCAAAGCCTCCTCCTGTAGCAGTAAAATGATATTTACTTTATTTAAATTAAATATTAAATGGTCAGAATCGGTATCAAAATGAGCTTTGAAGTAGCTGTGAAGTAGCTGCCAAGAGTGGATTTGGTAAGTGTTAATGGAGAACTTGATGCCTTAAGTGTAAATGTTTAAAGGAATTAAATGTCAAGAAAAACACACCACACTCCCGTAGGCTTGGCTGGCTCCAAAGGGTCTGATCACAAGAGGGATGTCCAGATAAGTATCGATTCTCCAGCTCTCATAGCCACATTCCAAACAACGCACATAATCCTTCAGCTTCCCTTGGTACAGCTGGTTGATCAGATCAGCCTGAGAACATGAAGGCATCACAATCAAGTCTCATCAGCTACATTTCCCCTTAAACTAATTATCATTCCATCCCTCGTACGAAAAAACCCCCAATGTGCCATCATTAATATGTAAAATCATAGTCTTTGTAGATACATACAAAAAATGTTAAACTTTCTTTTGGTCAGCAAAATTTGTTTGTGATTGTTCTCATTTACTGACAATTGTTCTGTTGATTCATTTGTCGATATGTGAATAGAGTATTCAAAAAATACTACAAATGAGCCCTTTTCACACACTGTGTTTTTTTGGTGCAAAAAGAAAGGGTAATTCACACAGACCAAAAAGAGGTGTGGTTTAGTGATACATCAGTGTGTGCTTACACACCAAGTCAGCATTGAGAAATCAGCTATATGTAAATAGCGGACTATGTACTTTTAGGCAGTCCGCTTTTCTACTGAAATGAAAATCTGCGGGGGAAAAAAAAAACCAAAAACATAACAAGGGGCGAGATTTGTTTTTGGTGACCTGGAAGTTATGAGCACATTCACACCAGACATTCTGATTGGAATCGTAGTCCGTTTGCTCAGAAAGTCAGCTCAGTTTGGGGAACTGTCAACTGATTTGGATAAAAGAAGCGGACTCCGTCTGCCTACAACTGAAAATCTCGGCCCACTTTAAGCAGACCAAATACAGGAAGCAGACTACAAAGCAAAGTCAAATGTAGGATCAGTGTACAGCATTGTGGGTAAACGCAACCAAAAATTACACCAAGTGGGACAATAGGTGGCTCTGGCCGGGAGAAATGGCTCGCAGGCAGACATGGAAGAATGCGGTAAAACTTAGAAATATGTTCAACCAAGACTGCTAGGATCTCGCGTAACTCCATATTTTGCTGTTATGTGGTAGAAACAGAAGGTTTCCTGCATTAACCAATAGATGAACGAGTTAAGTGGTAAGGTTAGCTTAATAAGTGGACAGAACAAAATTCCATTTTTGCGAGAGGGATTACACTTGAGCAAAGCAAGAAGAAGAACATTTACAGCTGCATCTCTGGGGTGTAGCTTGTCGTGCAACACGACGCTACTATTTGGGTAATATTAAAGGTTCTGCATCAATTGGACAATTAAGTATAAATCTAAATATCTATTTCCAAACTAACGTCCTGTGCAGATCTACAAAAGACTTGTTTCTGCATATTGTGAACAATGAACTAAAAGGCTTAAAAAGTTCATGAATACCAAAACTGTAGATTGGTACACACACACACACACACACACACACACATTTATATGTAATCTTTTTATTTTCTATTTTAGATTGAGAAAAAATGTTAATTAATAACTGGTTTAATGATTATTCTCTCACTTTTTTCCTTAACTGAAAACTAAAGAAAACAACTGGAGCAGTATGTTACAGTAGTTTTAATAGGCTCACATCATTATTTTTGTCCTAACGAAACTCACATGTACAGACCACAAGACTGTATGCACACGCAATGGACTAAAGGTTGGTGGTGTTCAAGTCAGTCTAGTGATAAGAAAAACCCTAGCCCTAGGGCTTGGTGACCCATTAAACTTTTTGCACAACATGCCTTTTGTTTTCATTCTGGAGAGAGCACTCAGTCTGGCTGCTGAATTTCTGGTGCTTGTTTGCTCTTACCTGTTCTGTCTGCTTCCACTTCTGCTCTAGGGCATCAAACATGACCCTGCACAGCTCCTGGACGTCATGCTGTTGCCAAGCTAAAGAAAATTAAGAAAAAAAAAAGAAAGAAAAACACAAACCCACAAAAAGAATAATTAAGTCAACAGACAGAGAAGCACATGCTCCTTTTTTTACAGAAATACGTAGACAAGGCATGTGAGTTTAGTCACAGGACAGAACAAAAACTCACCCTCACTGCTATCCCAACCAAAGCTCCGTGTCACATCAGTGGTCTCAATGGCCCTTTTCTTACTAGTTTGCAGAAGCACAAACAGCCTTTGCAGCTGATAGGGAATACTGGTGACTGGATCCTCTTCTGACTCCTCAAACTCCCAGCTGATATTGTACAGTTATAAAAGGATTTTAATTAGTTTATACTTCACAAGCTACACAGAGACATTTGGTCATAATTCCTTACTTGTAGAGCGCATTTCTGAATTCTGGAGTCATAAACAACGTCTGCAGGAGGCTGTTCAAATAGCAGGTCATTGCTTGGTTAACCAAACCTACATAACCTGCCGGTGGAAAAGGGAGAAAAGTTATGCAAGGTCACTTAGGGTTGTATATCTGTAGTCACACATTCAACAAGTGACCAAATCTTACCTGTCTCAGATTTACTGAGGATAGATGAGTAAGAGTACGATGGACTGCTGTAGTCACCACTGCCACCTGCACTGCCATCTCTTGGTAGAGGCCCGATAAATCGCTCCTGGGAGCTGTCATCCAGTCCACTGCTATCTGCTGTTCCTGACTCATCCTATGTACAAAATCATACCTTGAAATAACTTTAGCCTTTAAGTTCAAACTGTTTTACTTTATTTACCTTATTAAAAGGTTTGTTTTATAAAATCAGGAATTAATATTATTCATCTTTTATCACTCACTGATGCAATCTGGGGCTGCTCTCCATCTTTGTCAGTAAGCTGGAGGAAATTCCTCTTACCACCAGGCTCAAAGCCAGAATCAGAGAGGGACATCTCGCTGTTATGTTCCAATGGTGCCTTTAAGAAAATAGTCACAAAAATCACATAACAGGTTTTATACCTTTGCTTATACATTGACAATTACAAAAAACAACACCCCCCAAAAAAGTAAAAAAAAATAAAATAAATACAAATGTACATACAAAGACAAACTCACAAGAATATTTAGACTCCTATTGAATTCATTTTCAGGAAACTCCCTGATTTGATGTGCATGCAGACAGCAGTTTGAAGCCAACATGTGAGGAAAACTACCTAGCCGTCTTTCACCTGGCAAGCTGAGAACAAGCGAACAATTGCTGCAGTGGAAACATGCAGCAGCTTAATCCACTGACCTACTCAGTGACATAACCACAGGCACAGCACCTGGGCTTTGGCCTGGGTCAGCAGCAGGATTAGCCTGGGCTCATTTAAGAAAAGGGAATAATATGTATACAAAGAGACAACAGAACAAACTTGACACTTATTAAGAATATTAACTATACATCGAGTTTTCAGTTTGTTTGAGCCTGATGTATGAGTGGTCTCTGCAGGTTAGACCATTTTTACACTTCATTATCTTTGCAGCCCTGTGCAATCATATGGCTAACTGGATTTATCTATACTGAAAAAATAGCTGGCACTGTCATCAGACAATTCCATTATTAGCTTTGCGGAAGTTATGAAATAGTGGCCGTGTTCTTGCAACACAGCTGGTGCAGGGACTATAGTGTGTGTCATCAGTGAAGATTAGAAAATAGCAAGTAAAAACACCCGATTATTAATCCCACCAGATTTAACCAGAAATACTCAACAAACTTGACTCCTCCAAAGCGTTACAGAGTTAAAAAGGAGGGGAAAAAAATCTAGAAATAGCATATTTCTCTGCTTCTGTTAAAACTCTTACTCCATACAGCAATTCTTTTTATCATGAAGTATCTGACAAGTCCCGTTAAAATATATTTCCTGGTTGATTATTTCCAAACTGTAGCAGCATAATGATGGTTTACACTTTGCAAAACTCTCAGAGACACAGCATACTCAAGTGACTATATGAATGGATAAAAACTCTTCCATCCATACACTGCATCCTGCAGAAAATGACTGTGACAGACATGACTACTGCAAGGCTATAGAAAGAAAAATCTCATTTCAAAGCACTTTTTTTTCTGAGGAAAAAAGAAAATGCTGTTCCAGTTGTCAAGACACGCTGGAAACTAGGGGTATTATATGGCCTACCCTTACATGGGACCTGAATAATATCAGGTCCAAAAGGTAAAACTAAGGTCTGTATCAAGTCCTGTTGTAATGTTTCAGGTCCACAGGTCTGTTTAATATCACATATAAAACCCAAGTGGACCTGAGGGGTCCCAGTAATCAAACAGCATAGATCCTGATGTCAGTCTAAATTTGTTGATGCATCATTGCTATTGTGAAGTAGAATAGAAATACAAGCAAACGGCAGAGTTTTGTTTGTGGTCACAATGTTGTATCAAGTGACATGCATGTAAGATCCCTCCTGTTCAGGAGATGAGTGCAGACTTGTATCAGAATGCTTAGATCTTGGTTGTAAGTCAGTCCTCAAGGGCTGCCATCTTGCAGGTTGTCTCTGACTCAAATTTAAAGGATCCAACAGCCTATGAAGTTCTGCACAGCGACTCATTAATTTGAGTCAGGTGTGTTGGAGTAGGGAAACAGAGCTGGACACCACTGGCTTAGATGACAGCAAATTAGCAATGCAGCAATGAAAAAGCAGCCGTTATTATAGTTATATTTTTATAGTTAAAATGCAACCAGCTACCTTTGCAATGCTAGAAACGGCAATGCAGCACATTGTAAATAGTTGGCATTTCTTATCTCTCACAATGACAGCAAGTAGTATTTGGAACTGAATGTATTTCATCAGCTCTGTTGGTGAGAAGGGTGGATGATATAAGTCATAGCCAAGCATTGAGAATGATACCAATGTTACATTAGATAAGACACAAAGTTTAAATTTAACAACTTTGTAATTTAATGTTATTTTTTAATAAAAAAAAAAAACTATTAAAGCTTTGCTATTCAAGACTTCAAGTTCAAGTCAGGGTCAAAGTCATGGTTAGATCCAGTGAACAGATCATAAACAGATCCAGTTAGGTTGTAGCTAACAGTTATGCATGTTTGGGGTGTTATGTAAGTTTTTTCTGGAGCAACGTCTACTACTAACAAAATGGAACAGAGTTTATTCTGTTTAACTGGCATTAATACACACATATAGCAAAAAAAGGCATATTAACTTTGATTAGAATTAGACTTCAGTCATTTCATGACATATTATAGGGTACATATTTATTACCTCTGCCAAAGTAGATGTCATGTATTCGGGGGCGTTTGTCTGTCTGTCTGTTTGTCTGTTAACTACATAACTCAAAAACGTATGGAAGGATTTTAATTACATTTTCAGGAAATCTCAAAATGGAATAAAGAACAAGTAATTATATTTTGGGAGTGATTCAGATCACCACCTGGATCCAGGAATTTTTTTGAACGAATGTTTAGTATAGGGAGATAGAAATTCTAATGATAAAATTAGCTCTAACTCAAAAATAATGCCCACACTCATTGGCAAAAAAAAAAAAAAAAAAAACCCCAATGCCCCTTAATTAAGGTCAGAAAATCAGAAAACATCACAGTTTACAAATACTGGATTTTGTATTTTAACCATTTGATTCATAAGGACAATCACCAAACCTGAGCCCACAGCTCAGTTAAATTTTTTATTTATTTTTTTTTAATTCAGCAACATTACCATCACCGTGTCCGGAGTATTTCCCCAAGCAAGCTCAAAGGTGCCATTCACATATCCAGCTTTGTGGGCAACATCCTCGTAAAGTTTGGAAAGCGTAGTGGAAGCAGGCAAGTTGAGAGTTAGCCTTTCATTGATTGTCTTCGCACTGGTGGTGTCCTGAATTATGCACAGAACTCTGGGCTCTTCAGCGGCATTCTGTATCTGAAAACACAGAATAATGTGAAATAAATTTTAATAATTAGCTGCTTTTACTTTTCAAATTGTTGACAAATATCAAAACACAAGAAGTTAATTCATAAAGTCATATTAAATGTCAGCATTAGCAAACATGCTACCACAACAAAGAGAGATTTCATCTCATGGTCACAGATTCCAGGCAGCAAACTAGCACAAGTGTCAAAACATTCATACCATACTATGTACATGTCAAGAAAACTTGTCAAGATGATGCTGTAATCAACAGTTGAAGTATCTATATTTTTTATTAATTTAATTACATCAAGGTAAAAAAAAAATTAAGAAAAATTGGGACATGACATTTTATCCTGATGCAGTTAAATCAAAATAATATCAAAACATAGTTACTGTGATGGACCTGTTGATTTTATCTTTATCTGAAAAAGTTCTTATGTTCTTTTGTTTTTTTTTAACACAAACTGAATGGTTTCAAGTAGGAGCTTCACTGAAAGTGCATCAACTCTTTTAGCCAGATGACTCTACCAAATTGTGAACAATGTCTGTCTGCCTCACCCAGCTGTATACAAACAAGTAAATAGAGATGATTATGATGTTTATGTTACCATGACCATGATTATCTCAAATAATTGCAATAAAAAAATGTATGCCCTTCTGATACCTCAGCAAGAACCCTTTATACACAACTGGAAAAGTACATTTGCTGGGCAGTCGCAGATTGTTGAATTTATTTATCTAAATCTGTAACAAAGAAAGAAAAACAGGCCATGCAATTGCTGACTCATGCTCGGCTCTTATAAAACACAGTTGTTTTTTTTGTTAATTTCAAGATGTAGCAATTCATATGTTCACCTAAACACTCTATTTTCTGAGTAATTGTTCACATGATTTAAAGACTGAAAGCAGAAAGAAAATCCTTCAGTCATACAAAGAAATATAGTGACTGCTTCCTTCTCTTAGTTATCTAAAAAGAAACTATTACATATTTATCATTTTAACTAGCAAACAGTTAAAAATCTTATGACGTTAAAGAAAGGCAATGTAAAACATTATAGTAGTTTCAGATTACTGATTACCTCAAAGAAGAAACTTACCATATGATAAAGATTACTAAAAACTAGTAAGCTTGTATTATTGGAACATAAACTCATAATTGATCTAATACTGACCAATTTATCCTAGTTTTATATTGTATTTTATAAAGGTAACGTTATGGCAAGACACAAATGAAAATTTAACTACTTATGATCAACAGGTGTTAGTCCCAAAATTAAGGTGATGTAAATTATGAGACCCTGTCTTGAACGTAACCATACTCTAAACAAATCAGTATTTCACTGCACACAATTTACATCGTTGTCCTTAACTCTAGCACTGATGAATGCTTCCTGAAACTAACTGCTAATTGAAGACGCCTTTGTCTTAGCTTCAGTATGACAGTCATCAAGGCTGCCACTTCATGCGTTTAACACCATGCTTCATCACACGTCACACACAGACCTGAGAAATCCTCTTCATTTCATCAAAAATATTCTGTCTGCAACTCCAAAACACATCCTAATAACATATGGAGATAGTTGGGATGGAGAACAATTAAAAACACAACAAAAAAAGTAATGTGAAAAACATCTAATTATCTTTCAAAAAGATGAATAAATAATAAATTAGAAGAGCTTATCGTTACAAATGTTTGGTTAGGAAATTAACAGCTTGGATGACGAAAGGGTTTTAATTATGGGAATGTATTCAAGTCAGAAAGGTTTTCACCACCTATTTGTGAGGTTTGGGATCTTGACAAAATGTGACTGACAGGTCCTATAAAGAAGCTGCAGCTCACAACACACAAGTGTATTATGAGATTAAAGGTTATTTTTACCATCGATATAATCACAAGGTGCCGACATTAAGCCACAGGTAGTGCAAAAGACAGGCAGTATTTACAAATCTAAGTAATGATTAACGGCACATAAATAATTCATGTATATTCATAATATTGTGAAATGTTATGACTTATGAACATAAACTAACCAAGAAATGTTAATACAGCTGTTTTGTTAAATAAATGCAATCAGATTATTTAATTTCATTTTCTCACCACTTCTTCATAATGCACTGCAGGCAACCCTGTTAACCTGGCTGCTGTAGCCCACTGCAATTTTATTAAAGTAAGCTTGAGCTTTTCATTCTCTCAAAGAAACATCAAGATGATGCAATTTGTTTAGAAATACAGCTGGTAACTGCAGTTTATTTCAAACACTTCAGCATTTATTTTGTTCATTATTCACTTTGATTTCTTAAAAAAACATCAGCCACTTGCAAACTCATACTAGTTACTACTAAATAAAATAATATTCTAATTTGTATGTCTTAAAAGGATGTTATGCATTTCGCAGCTAAATTGTTATCAGCTCAATTTATCAGCACAGTTATGTAACACTTAGTCAAATGTA
Source organism: Melanotaenia boesemani (assembly GCF_017639745.1). Taxonomy (NCBI): domain Eukaryota; kingdom Metazoa; phylum Chordata; class Actinopteri; order Atheriniformes; family Melanotaeniidae; genus Melanotaenia; species Melanotaenia boesemani. The sequence goes on from NC_055682.1 coordinate 20,784,278, forward strand.
CAGTGTCTCTTAAAAGTACTGATCCTGTATAACTTAAATAAATAATAAAATTATATTTAGGAATTATAGCAAGAGAAAGATTACTGCATATAACCTTTTCTTTTCTGCCAAAATATTATTAATGCATTTTCTCCAATACAAAAAGTACAAAGTGAGTCAAGATAAAGCTTAAAACAAAACTGGTATGGGACTCGGAACTGAAATAATAATTAAATAATGAAAATAAACAAATAACGAAATAACAGGCAAAACACCATTAAATGTAATGAAGAAATAATTATGGATGGTTGATCTTAACATAATGGTGTTAAACAGTACTAAATTGCCACAAAGATATTTTTTATGTATGAACATAAAGAATTTGATGTTGCAGCCCTAAATGTGGGAGGTCACAGGATACAATTTCGCACCATATGGTTTGATTTTTCAAGGTTTTTACTGTTAATTGGCATATTTTCTTGTCAATCTGGCATTTATAACCACATTTTAGCATTTGAGCTGTCAGTGTTGGTTAAATATTTTTTGGCCCAAATCATCAAGGTTACATATAATATGGACATTTTAATAAATAATCATCTAGGCCAAATACAGATCTAACATAAAATGATAAAACCCAAACATTCCACGATCTATGGTTTGGATAAAATGTGTGTAGAAATAATAAGGGCTAGCTTATGTGACTTAACATTTGATGCACAGAGCAGAGAACAAACCCACTAGAATACGGTTGTTTTTGAATTGCTGAAATCATGCTGTCAATGTGTAAATATCACAATCGCAACACTACGGCCCCAGATGTTTTGAGTCTAGCCACTGTAGCCAAAACAATGGTAACTTTACTGTACATTTACTGTTAAACTTAACTGCCACTTTTTCCTCCAGTCGCTCTGCTCTGTTGCTTATCATCAGCCACAGGCTCTCTCACTCAAAAACACCTGCACACACATACACTCACTCACTCATTCAAAACCGGAACTACGCTAGAGGGCTGGCTGGGCTGAAGGATGGAAAGGTGTCTGATCAGCAAAACTGTTGCTGGGAGTCAATAGCTACAGCTACACACCCCTCCATTAACCAGTTCTGCTCTGTACATGCACATGCGCAGAGCGGCAAACTGGCAGATAAGCTAATTTTGTAAGACCAACAGGATGTAATATGGATATTTAAATTTCCCAAAAATCTGCTGCAACTCTACAGCTTTCTCAAAAGAAAAAGGGTAAGAAATTATATTTGGAAACTAAAATAATGTTCCACAAAGACAGACCATCATTCTGGCTTACACAGCATTTCTGTTTAACTAGCAATCATATTGCTAGCTAAATATTTGCATATTTGCATACTGACAAAACAGGAGCGTTGAAGACGCTATTTCTTTTGCTTTGAACTCCGTTTATGAACATTTGGATAAAGGAAAATCTTATGCGAGAATGCTTTTTATAGATTACAGTTCTGCTTTTAATTCTCTTGTTCCTGTGAAGCTCATTCACAAATTGAAATCTCTGGGACTGGGCGATGCCATGTGCAAATGGATTTTAAACTTTTTAACTTGTAGACCACAGAAGGTCAGAATCAATGACTGTGTCTCTGAAGAACTTTGTGTGAGCACTGGCTCTCCTCAGGGTTGTATTTTAAGTCCCTTGCTTTTTACTCTGTATACATACGACTGTACTGCTACTCACTCCAACAATCTGATTGTTAAATATGCAGATGATACCACTGTTGTTGGACTTATTAATTCTAATGATGAATCACATTACCGTGCAGAGGTAGAAAACATTGTTCGTTGGAGTGAAGAAAATAACCTCGTTCTGAACATTTCAAAAACATGTGAACTAGTTATTGATTTCAGTCGTGGCAAAAACAATTTGCCCATTGTCATCTATGATACGGAGGTAGAAATGGTTGAGAAATGTAAGTTTTTGGGTGTGACTCTCTCCAGGGATCTAAGCTGGCATTCAAACACCGCTAACATTGCTAAAAAGGCTCGCCAGCGTCTTTTCTTTTTACGGAAACTAAGGGAGTTTACTCCAAACAAAACTATTCTTTTAAACTTTTATCGGTGTGGTATTGAGAGTCTTCTTACCAGCTCTATTACTGTGTGGTTCGGTAATCTCACTGTGAAAGAGAAGGAAATTTTAAACAAAGTGGTTCGCTCTGCTCGCAGGACAATTGGCTGTGACCTACCAGTCCTAGAGGTCTCCTACAAGTTCAGACTTTTAACCAGGGCTTTGCAGATCATCAGGGATCCCTCTGGCCACCCTGCTTCCGAGATGTTTAACCTCCTCCCCTCCGGGAAAAGATATCGCTCTGTTAAATGCACTACATCTCACCATGCTAACAGCTTTTTTCCACAAGCTGTGAAGGCTTTGAACAATGCACCTTGAATACCTCGAACAAGCACCTTATTGTATTGCTTTTATTGCCTTTTTATTGCTACTATTTATTCAGTTTTTTGTTGTTTTATTATATTACTGGCAGCTATGTATTCTTATGATCAAGCTATGTGTGTCTATTTAGGCTTGTGTTTTTATGTTTTGTCTGTTTATATGTGGAAAATGCTTGAGCTTCTTGCAACTGTTTTCCAATGTGGTTTTTCTTCTAATACTGCAAATGGCAAATAAACTGAACTGAACTGAACTGATAGCTATCCTTAGCACTAGTGCACATTTCAGTGAACATTCCAGCCCCAGGTGATCTACTTTTTTGTTGAGGTTCTGTAAGAATGTCACATGATCCAGTAATGCCAGCATGATCACAGATCCAAGGATAACAGTGATAAAGCAGCACTAACAAGCTGGTCAACTTTAGCATGATTTTTTAAGTTGTGTACATGTGCATTTTCACAGCACCATAACAGAAAAACTAGGTCACCTAAAACTGCTGCCAGCTTCACTGGAAAGTTCAGATGTAAAGGTTTTGCCCAGTTTCTGTTTAGTAATCTAAAGCTAATATTTTATTATGATGCATTTCTTTTGATGCATTTTTCATTCTTGGTTTTTACTAAATGGAAAGTATTAAAAGTATTAAAGCAACCAGCATAATTCTCAGAGATCTCAGGGTTATTAGAACTTTATTGTGGGGTTACCATTGAGTTGTAAGTCAAAGTTGAAACGTCAGTTTTAGGAGCTGCCACATCTGTACAATAAAAATACCATTGTTTCAAATGATTCTCTCTAATTATTATTGCTCATGCTGTAGAGCAGTAGTTCTCAAACTTTCTTCAGTACTGTACCCCGAGTACAGTCTAACAATAGCAAAATATTAAGAAAAAATTATCACTCCAAATGTGACAAGAGGAACACTAAAATATTCATATATGTGGTTTATTTTGTACTTTTGTTTATTTAATATTAATAATTATTTTAAGACTCAAAGTTTTTATTCTCTGATATTTTATTTTTCTTAAGCATAAGTGCATCAAATTAAATGGATCTAACAGCCAATCAAGTTCTGCACAATGACTAATTAATTTGCGTCAGGTGTTTTTGAAGCAGAGATACATGGAAAACCTGCTGGATTGCGGCCCTTGTAGGACCGAATTGAATAGCCCTGTTCTACATCATGAAAAACTAAACCTGGTAATACCCTGCAGGGGGTGTTAAGAGCCATTTTTTACCAACAAAATCCCGTTTTTATTATTATTATTATTACAAACTTACAAAGTATGGGTAGTTATAATCACAGTTAATACTATATTGTTTACACCTGCCATACAAAAAAAAAAAACATTTTAGGGTGCACTATCCCTTTAAAGGCTGGAAACACCCCTGCACAGCAACAGTTATTTCCTCTTCAGAATAAAGTCTTCCCTTTAATAAGTATTATATGATACGTTTTAAAAATGAGAGTTGTGCTACATCATCATTTCTCATTTATATTAAAGCTAAAAAGAATGACAACGTATTAAGAATCACTCTCAATAATATGCATATCCAAAGAACTATTAAAAATGGCTGGTACCAAATATTGCTATCACATATTGTAACAAATGTATACAGATACGTTAGTACACTATCATTAATTAGTAAAAAAAAAAAAAAAAAAAACCATGTTAAGGTCCCCTGTCAAAAATGTTTACCACAGAATTTTACTAATAACCTGGTTCAACATTCCAGCCAACTAACACCTGACTCGTCAATGACGCTGACAATGCTAAAGACGATTCAATTTCTTCTTTGTACAATATATTTCAATTCACAAGGAGTACAATAGTCGAACATAGAAAAGATGCTATTGATTATTACGATAACCTGCGAACTGTTTGTCCGCCATCAAGCTTAGCATAATAAATACCATCTTTTAGACATCCGAGTTGATCGTGTATATATAACCTAAATTTACACTACACTTCAATTTCACCAGCATCAATGCTATGTTACACCTGTCTGCTTCCTCACCGTGAAGTAGCTCGTCAGTCTGCTCTCATAGGATAGGGGTATGGATTTAACTTGCCAACATTAACATTTACAGCGTTAGTGCAACTCAAAACAAGCTAGAAATGACACCCAAATAAAATTAAGTAATAATACTCTAAATTATGTTCTAAAGTTGACGTTAGTCGTAAGTATTTTAAACGTAGTCCATTACGTTAATTCATTAAGCTATCTGCATTTGGTTTAGCAACTTTCAAAACATCAGGATTAGCTACAGTTGTTGCCACTGACCAGATTTAAAAGGCTAACGACATTAGCTAGCCAAATCCTACCTGCTAATGTTATGCAAGTTAGCTAACTAATGTTGACAATTTTTAAATGTCGTCTTTGATTAAAGGGAAAGCATAATGTCAACTGCAACATTTGAAAAGGTTGTCAGTTTTTGACTGTCGCAGATCCAAATCTAAAGGCCAGACAATTTAACACTTATTATCCTTAATCTTTTGATATCTAAACAAATTTACTTCGTCTGAAATGAAACGAAACTAGCCGCTAACAGATGCTAGCAGCAGTTAGCCATGTCATGATAGGCCGTTCAAGTCATGTTAAGCTAACTGTTAGCTGCAGTGAGTTAGCTACTACTCGATACACTAACGCATCACAAACTCCCAAAGTTGATGCCAAAGTTTGGCTATTATTTATGTGAATGATGTGCACAGGTGACAGCTAACGCTTAGAGGCTGACCCTCCGATCGGGACTGGCTCCTGTAATAACCTCACCTCTTTGGGCACGAACTGGTTCTCCTCGCTAGGCACCATTTCCATTTGTACGACAGTTTAGACAAGCATCTATCCGGACAAGGATGTCAGCGAAAAAACTTTGCAGCGGTAAACACAAACATGGTTTGTGTTCGGTTTGTTGTAAGTTTGGATGCTTGGACACCAAAATTAAACTTGCCAAAAGTTGTAGGCTTATCAAAGTGACCGCAACACTCTCGGTTACACTATCCAAGCACGAAGTGTCCTGCTATAAACGGAGAAAAATGGCCGGTGTTTTACTCCGCGAGACTTCACTCGAGGAGCTTTGGCGTCACATTCCATCCAAAGATCTGTGCGGACATGATGACGTAGGTGAGTGTGCTTTTTGAATAATTTTGAAAAGGGTGACAATGACAGAAGTATTCAAAAGCAAACCGAGTTGGGAATTGTTTAAATCTACACAACGGAGCAGGGCCTTTCAGCCTTCTGAAGTCTGTCAGGTTTGGACAAGAAGTGAAGAGTTTGTCAATACAGAGTAGCCAAACTAGATTTATTTATTTATTTATGAGGGTTAAATATGGATTTTTTTCTTACCTAAAAATTTGCTTGTATGTTTAAAACCTTAAGATTCAAATATCATAATATCACAGCTGTTAACTCATCCTCTTGTGCAATTCACGTTTTGTCAACCTATTATTAGCATTGTTATTTTGGTGTTTTGTCAGTCAAAATTGAACATGTACATGATCAATGTTCATTTTATTGAAAATTGTGACTAAAATATAATTTTATTATTTCATAATAATGTAATCAAATTGTTGGCCCTGGCCTGGTTTTATAAACCTTTTTTCTGTTGAGTTTGCATCTGGTAATCACAAATTTGTGTTTAATCAACTTACCACACAGCAGTCATGGCTAATTGTAGTCATGGGTGTCATGATAAGTTGCATTTGTTGTTAACCATTGCATTCAAGGCATAAAATAAGCAAAGGTACATCATAGTTGCATTTATAATCATATAATATTTGATTTTGTTTCAGTTGACAATGCACTGAAGTCAGTGTTTTGGCCTTGTGCAGGTTTTGTTCATCAGTTCGTGTGGCCTTTTTTTCCCATCCCAACTGACTTTTGTAAAGTTAGCCCAGTAGCCCTCAAAAACCGACATACTCACATTCTGGGTGTATTTAATTTTTCAATAAGGATGTAAAACACACAATAAATAAATCTAGAGATGAATTTCACTGATAGCAATTTCTGCTGCAAAACTTCAAGAGCTAATATGATAATTTTGTTAATTATATGTTTTTTTTATCACAATAATTGTGTATTTTTTGTTTATAGTCATGTAATTATGAAATATAATGACAGCTCAGTGGCCATCATTGGATTACTGCATCCAACAGAAAGACAGGAGGTGTTCATTTAATTGCCAGATACTCATATATCCCTATGGTCTTGTAGCAATGGAATCTAGCTGTGGTAATACTGCATATATTAATTGTAGTTTTTATAAGTTTAAATTCAACAAAGGTCCGTCTTAAAGCTAAATGAGTTTGTGGCCTCCATATAAACCCATTAGCCAAAGTGACATCCCAACTGGTGTGAAATGCTAAGTCTCTTCTGTTTTATAATCAGTTGAAATTGACTCTACATAAGATTTTTTTTTCTCTCCTTAACTGATTTGCCACTACCTGATACATCCAGCTTAAGCCGTGGATGTCTTAAGTGTAAGAGAGGCACACAAAGATGTTAGACTGGTAATTGTGAAAACATTTTTTGTTTTGTATTACTCAACATTGTCACTCATTCTTTATTCCTGTCTTTAGTGCAGTTTGCAGCAGCAAATCAGAGCAAACAGAAATGCATATTTTACATTGTCGCTATAGAGCAGAAGGGGTCAAGGTTTGATAACATCCTCTTTTCTCCATGTTTGCCTGCCTGCTCTTTCTGTGATTGTCAGAGTTTATTTTTGGTGATCTGAGTTTCCTCCCACATTCCAAAGAAAGGTGATGTGAAGACTAGAGACTAATAAGTTACATTTAGTTTTATTTATCTATTTAAGATTTTTTTTACTGTAATAGCAATAATATCTTAAATATACATCCATTAGAAAAAAAGTTTTTTGTTTTTTTTTTTGTTGTTGTTTTGATTTTTTCAGATTTTTTCCATTATTGTCAAGTGTGAATTTTTTTATTTTTGTAAAATTTGTTAGGTACATGTTTGTTATATTATTTTTGTGCAAGAGAAATCTAAAAAATAGAGCATAATGACCTTGACTTTTACTAAAGCATTACTTTGTTACTTAGCCCACTTAAATGGGTTGTAGTGCAGGACTGGAAATCTTAAATTAATAAGCCTCAGAATAGAATATATAATATTGATCAATGAAAGCTCTATGTTTTTACATTATTATTTTTTCCTACATCTTTTTTTTTTAAATAGATTTTGTGGTAAGATCAAATGAGACTTATGTTAGATGAGATGGTTACATAGCGAGAGCCCTGCAGGTTTAAACAAAATCACAAATCCAGCTGTTTGGTGGTCAGCAGTGAAGGAGTAACTTGGGAATCACTGTTAGTTAAACTTAATGATAAAATATTAAAGTTTTATAAATATTAAAGTATAAAAGAAATGGTCAAAGAATTAAAAAAAATGCATGGACAAAATGAAAACAATGCAATGTGACACTTCAGTTTATATTATTTTTACTTTTTTAAAATTTATCATATCACTTGCTATATAGTCATCATCTCAGACTTTGAGAGTTGCTAAAATATGAATCTCCCTGACATTTTTCATCACCAGATAATCCAGTGATAAGTTACTATTGTGATCACCAAAGCTTATTTTAAATCTACTTAACAACATGTATTTCACACTGTCCCTGACGTGGATGGATAACACATTTTTGCAGTTTTAATCAGTTGAACCCTCAAAAAATATCATCTAATTATCAGCTTCCCCCTCAGGGAATGACATATTCACAGATGTACTTCTTGAGGCTGCGGCACACCTCATCATACCACTTTCCTTGTGCAGCCACAGAAAGAGCAACACAACTTTCCCTCTTCGTTCCTGTGGGCTGCTTCATGGAGCGATCCCAGTTAAAAAAGCTGACTGGCAGGCTGTTGACATCAACGTACTGGCCTTCTTTCACTATGTCTGCCACACCAATCCAGAAGTCCCTGGATCCTGGGGAACTCCTCTTTGCGTAGTCTCTCAACTCATTGTTTTCCATCATGTCTCGTGGCGTTGCGAGAGTTCCTCCCTGAGCAATGCAGTCTTCATTTGCCTCATGGTAATGTTTAGGTTCATCAATTGTTAGATAACACTTCTTGTGAGCTTTGATGCCCCGGAGACACACTGAAAATATAAAATATTTATTTGTATAAATGTTTTTTCAGTAACATAAATTTTTCCAAAATTTTCCAAAATGTTTTATAACTATATAACTATTGCCCAAGGTGCAATTCATTTTAATACCTTAGAATTTGGTGCATTAAATGGGTGCTGCTGCCCTCTACTGGTGACTTTACATATCAAAAAATCCGTTGATAATGGAACCAGTTATCTCCCTGAATCATCCCCAGTCTTGCATAGGATAGCAGTGAAAGCAATATTATTGACTAACCATTTTCAGGTGATGTGTTTTCTCAATCATTTTAACAAGCATACTGAAATTTGTAGCTAGAAATTTTCAGTTTTCTCTTATTAATATATTTGGTGAGGGTATTACCTGTCTGCAATGCCTGCATCTCTTTCAGTAAGGTCACCTCCTGCCACAATCTCTCAAGCTGGGACTTCACATCATCATCCTCTACAGCTGCACCTCAACGAGGACACAAGAAAAACAGGTCAGATAAACATTGATAGAGAGACATTATCCTCAAACAGTTTGTGATTTGTGCAGCTACCTCCTGACTGCCGAGGTGACACAGCTTTCCTAGCGCTAGATGGTCGGCTGCAACAGAGCAAGGAGAAGCTGAGAACGAGGAAAACAGGCAGGGCCAGATGAGCCATGTCTGAGGCCAGCGGATGCTATAGTCCAGGACCCTGTGGCACACCTTTACTGCTGTGAAGGGGAAGCAAAAGCACTGCAAGCTGTTGATATATACTGGCCCTCTGTATGCCTGTCTGGGTTCTCCTCCAGCATTGGCTCCAAGTCTGTTTGTTTTTGTCCGAACATCAGGAGGAGGTGAGGGTGGCAAAAGGGTGGAGGCAAATAATGATTTCCTTGTGTCTAGTTTATTTTTAGATAAATATTTACTTGGAACAAGGTGCGCTAAGCAGTGTTCCCTTTCATTTCTCAAACCAACTGGAAATTTATTGACAGCTTCACTTATATGGTGTTCTTTGTTTCGTCCCAATCACATGTCAGTTTTGGACATCCTAAATCACTCATAGAAAATTTATTTCCACTTGGTGTACACACTGAAAAAAAGTGCTAACGCTAACTTGTCTTCACCATCCAGTAAGTCAACTCAGATCAATAAGAATATAATGGTTTAATTCATCATGTCGGTGTATGAAAAGAAGCAATTATTGCTGTCATATCAACATATAGTTAGCTTTGTTAATGTTTTCCTCTCACACATAGTTGTGTAGTCTTTAAAAAATAAAGCTGGTATTAGACCCATTGAATTCCAGCTCCCAGGATTGGTCCAGGCAAGGTTATTTATAGAGTGAGATGTTGTATACAGATGGGAGGAGGGGCGGAGTCGAATTAGAAACAAAACCCTTGGGCATATGGGGCTCAATATAGCCATGCACCTCTCAAAACCAGTTCATGTACATTTTCCTATTTTTGAGTCCAACTTTAATTCTCTTGCTTTTTGTCAATACAAGCTAAAAAGCTGGATATGGACCCTTCTGTTGTAAATGCTCCACCAATGAGCAATGTATGTTACTCAAA